>NW_007377781.1:136254-142589 GCF_000475195.1 Diaphorina citri
ACTCGGCCAAGAATCAGCCCAAGCGACTCCATGTGTCCAATATACCGTTCCGGTTCCGAGATCCGGACCTGCGTGCCATGTTCGGGGTGACTACATAGAATAGAATATACATAGTACATAGAATAGAATATATAGGGCCGGACTATCCGAACTCGGCCAAGAATCAGCCCAAACGACTCCATGTGTCCAATATACCGTTCCGGTTCCGAGATCCGGACCTGCGTGCCATGTTCGGGGTGAGTACATAGAATAGAATATACATAGTACATAGAATAGAATATATAGGGCCGGACTATCCGAACTCGGCCAAGAATCAGCCCAAGCGACTCCATGTGTCCAATATACCGTTCCGGTTCCGAGATCCGGACCTGCGTGCCATGTTCGGGGTGAGTACATAGAATAGAATATACATAGTACATAGAATATATAGGGCCGGACTATCCGGACTCGGCCAAGAATCAGCCAAAGCGACTGCATGTGTCCAATATATCGTTCCGGTTCCGAGATCCGGACCTGCGTGCCATGTTCGGGGTGAGTACGTAGAATAGAATATACATAGAATAAAATATATAGGGCCGGACTATCCGGATTCCGCCAAGAATCAGCCCAAGCGACTCCATGTGTCCAATATACTGTTCCGGTTCCGAGATCCGGACCTGCGTGCCATGTTCGGGGTGAGTATATACATAGAATAGAATATACATAGTACATAGAATAGAATATATAGGGCCGGACTATCCGGACTCTGCTGAGAATCAGCCCAAGCGACTCCATGTGTCCAATATACCGTTCCGGTTCCGAGATCCGGACCTGCGTGCCATGTTCGGGGTGAGTATATACATAGAATAGAATATACATAGTACATAGAATATATAGGGCCGGACTATCCGGACTCGGCCAAGAAATACTTTGTTTATACTGCCAGCATAGGACTGAAAGATCCCTTTATTCTCGCAGACTAAACTTTTAACAGGGAGTATACCGGCCTGAATTTCCCTTGCTAAAGAAATAGCAAAGGTTGAGTGCGAAGGGCACCCACTCGTAAAATTTGTAGCCAAAACCAAATATCAGTCCAAAGCAATCACCCTAGTCAGGGCTGATTGAGAGGCTGACGAAAAATGCCGACCCCGTCTGTACACGGGCAAAGGCGGAGAAAAAGAAGATCAGAATAATAACTTTATGTCTCATTTTACCTCATTAAAATCATCCCTTTAGTTTTGGTACGTCATCTTTTATAACAACCTGTATATATTTAGGTATTTATGCAAAGAGTGATGCAAATTATATACAATTCGTTTTCTAGACGGATAAGTTTTGAGCGACTCCAGGGACTCCTATATTTAAAATACTTATACAACATACGTGTACACCAAAAATTAATGTACACAATGTTCATAAAGTATAAATACATCAGAGAACTTTGAAAGCTCAAAGTTTCAGAAGATCCTAAACAACCATGTTATAAAAGCTCGAGCGGAATTATGCATTTCATATTCCTCCCATCCCGTTTTAATTTTCTATGATATACAAATAATGTTTCCCCCATAGCTTGTATCTTGAATGCATATATTATATCTTTGCATATAGTATGAGGTATGAGATGTATGCCAAATATAGTGTTTTCTCCCGAGGTTTAGATATACAGCTTTGTACAAGGTGTCCAAAATTTGGCGTACCAAAATAAACATGATCTAGTGATACTTGGTGCCTTTCTTATCATTCCATCAGTGTTCAGATGGTCACCCATCCGGATACTATTACCACGCCCAACGTTACTTAACTTCAGTGATCCATCAGAAAGTGGTGCATTCAATGTTATTACCGTTAGCTTTTCTGTTTATAGAGTTTTGAGGTCACTGTGTTTAAAAAGCGGTGAATCAGCTTCCGTCTTCTTCTTCTTCACAGGTAGCCGCCCAACAACATGCCGTCGCCGTCGCGGTGGCACAACAAGTAGCCGCGGCACAACAACATGCCGCAGCCCAACAGCAAGCTGCGGCCAACAACCTCGCCCTGGCGCTCATTGAGAACGGAAGCACGCCGGGTCCCGGCCCAGGCTCTCCGGACTCGGCCAAGAATCAGCCCAAGCGACTGCATGTGTCCAATATACCGTTCCGGTTTCGAGATCCGGACCTGCGTGCCATGTTCGGGGTGAGTACATAGAATAGAATAGAATATACATAGTGCATAGAATAGAATATATAGGGCCGGACTATCCGGACTCGGCCAAGAATCAGCCCAAGCGACTGCATGTGTTCAATATACCGTTCCGGTTCCGAGATCCGGACCTGCGTGCCATGTTCGGGGTGAGTACATAGAATATACTTTGTTTATACTGCCAGCATAGGACTGAAAGATCCCTTTATTCTCGCAGACTAAACTTTTAACAGGGAATATACCAGCCTGAATTTCCCCTGCTAAAGAAATAGCAAAGGTTGAGTGCGAAGGGCACCCACTCGTAAAATTTGTAGCCAAAACCAAATGTCAGTCCAAAGCTATCACCCTAGTCAGGGCTGATTGAGAGGCTGACGAAAAACGCCGACCCCGTCTGTACACGGACAAAGGCGGAGAAAAAGAAGATCAGAATAATAACTTTATAGAGAAAAATGTCTCATTTTACCTCAGTAAAGTCATCCCTTTAGTTTTGGTACGTCATCTTTTATAGCAACCTGTATATATATTTAGATATTTATGCAAAGAGTGATGTAAATTATATACAATTCGTTTTCTAGACGGATAAGTTTGAGCGACTCCAGGGACTCCTATATTTAAAATACTTATACAACATACGTGTACACCAAAAATTAATGTACACAATGTTCATAAAGTATAAATACATCAGAGAACTTTGAAAGCTCAAAGTTTCAGAAGATCCTAAACAACCATGTTATAAAAGCTCGAGCGGAATTATGCATTTCATATTCCTCCCATCCCGTTATTTTCTGTGATGTACAAATAATTTTCCCCCATAGCTTGTATCTTGAATGCATATTTATATTATATCTATGCATATAGTACGAGATGTATGCAAAATATAGTGTTTTCTCCCGAGGTTTAGAAATACAGCTTTGTACAAGGTGTCCAAAATTTGGCGTACCAAAATAAACATGATCTAGTGATACTTGGTACCTTTCTTATCATTCCATCAAATATATTTCGATTGCAAATATTTCAACGGGTTACTTTCTGGTGTTCTCGTGTTGACCCAGCACCTAAATGGGAAGTATTGTGTCTCTTCTCGAGAGAAACTGGGAAAAATTGGAGATGGAACGATGAAAGACTTGAGGGAATGAATGGGTTTTGGGAGGGACGGGTCAGAGAGGTTGGGACAAATGGGTGGATTTTTAGAAGGGGAGGGCTATTGGAGGATCTTTGGAACAGAGGGGACATATTTGTAGGGTTTTTTGGGATAGAGAGAGGGTTTTATAGTACAGAGGAAGTTCTGGAGAGAAACTGGGAAAAATTGGAGATGGAACGATGAAAGACTTGAGGGAAGAAATGGGTTTTGGGAGGGACGGGTCAGAGAGGTTGGGACAAATGGGTGGATTTTTAGAAGGGAAAGGCTATTGGAGGATCTTTGGAACAGAGGGGACATATTTGTAGGGTTTTTTGGGATAGAGAGAGGGTTTTATAGTACAGAGGAAGTTCTATTGGGAGGGAATTTACGCGTGGGTTTTACAACTGAAGGGGTTTGTTTTAGTACAGAAATAGGAAAGGAACGATGAAGGGAATGAATGGGTTTTTGGGAGGAATGGGTCAGATATTGTGGGACAGAGGGGGGATATCTGGAGGGATTTTTGGGGGGGCAGAGGAAGTAGTGTTGGAGGAATTTCTGGACCGGACCGGAAAGGCAGTGGTATTGGGAAGAACATATACATTTACGTGTGGGTTTTACATGTGAAAAACTTGTTTTGGTGGGGAAAGCGCGAAAGAACGATGAAAGACTTGGAGGAAAGGTATGGGTTTTTGGGAGGATGGGTCAGAGGGATCTTAGGGAGAGGGAAATTTTGGCAGGGAAGGTATTCTGAGGGATTTTGGAGATGAGGGAGAAAGACAGTGGTATTGAAAAGGAACATTCGCGTGGGTTTTACAGCTGAAAGCGCTTGTTTTTGGTGAAGAAAGCAGAGAGACTTTTGATTATACCGGGCTACTGGGTATGCTCTTTGACAGAATAGAATACTGCCGTGCTAAGCGAAAACGCCGTATGTCAAAAAACCCTACTTTCGGGAAATCGAGTTTAAAGATTTCAATCTATACGGCAAACATACGTTTTTGACATACGGCAAAAAGTTTTAGTGGTTTTTAAGGGGTTTAGAATAAAGAAAAAAAATATAGGATCAAAATTTAAGATCATAGGAACCATTTGGCACCAAGAACCAAAAATCGATTTTTTTGACATACGGCGTTTTCGCTTAGCACGGCAGAATAGGTAGTTGTTTATCCTGCTCTAGTGGGAATAAATGGACTAAAAAGTCACCTTATTACGTGCCTTTTACTTAATTTGATATGTCTGTCTGTTTGTATGAGTCATTGAGTCAAATGTTACTAACTTTTGAGCCACTTTTTGGCTCTACATGGCCAATTGACTCTACATGGCCAACTTTTGAGCCACTTTTTGGCAATACATGGCCAATACACTTATGTAAATCTGCATTTTGGATGACAATATATTCTATCAATCTATCTCATGACTAATTTCCTGTTGTTTTGTTTTTCTTTCAGCAATTCGGGCCAATCCTAGATGTAGAAATTATTTTTAATGAACGGGGATCCAAGGTGAGTTGACTTTGTATTTGGAACTATTGTAGATCTTCTTCACGTTTCCTGAGTTAATCTGTGAAAACACAGTGAAGGCAGGTTTTCTGCCTCTCGGTGGTGTTGTGGTCAAAACGCTCGCCAAGTATTTAAGAAGACATGGGTTTAATCCCAGCCGAGGTATGGAAATTTATCGTCAATATTGTTAGAGACTTTGACCACAATAGTAGTAGCCTACTGCTGGACTAAAGGGACTTTTCAGTCCTGTTTTAGCTGTCTAAACGAACACCATTGTAGGTACTGTTCGTTTTTTCGTCCCAAAATAACCTGCCTTCACTGGATTTCCCACCTGACACGTTCAATTTTACTGGAATATTAGGCACATTACCTGTGTTTGTTTGTTTTTTTTTTTTTCCAATTCTGCAAAGTCAAGTTTGAACCAGTCACCGCTGTATGTATGAAGTCTAAAGATAAACTTTAGTTTAACTTGAAATGAAAATCTTGCCAAATTTCATGAAATCTAGCCAGTTATCTCAAGAAATGACATGAAATTGGCAACATTGTTCGTCTTAAGTTAAACTTTAGTTTGGCTTTCATACATACGACGGTTATATAGTCTGAAATGATTTTGGTAAGGGAGGAACCAATAATATTGAACGTGTTTGGTTTTGAAATAAATATTAATTGATAACTTTGTTACCCCATTTGATGTTGGTATCACTAGAAAGTTATGTTTTTTTTTTCTACTAACAAGGCCACACTCTTTTTTGCCAGATTCAATACATGAAAGAAGAACTTAAACTCAAGTTATTTTATTAGGAATCATGAAATTTTGACTTCATTTTTCTCAGAAAACTTTCTAGTGATTTCACCATCAGTTTGTTAATTTTCCCCACCCCATTCAATTGCATCACAGTTTCTAAGAAGCAAGGATGCTTTTTCATTGCTTAACAATACTCTGGGGTGGGGGAAAATCAAGTAATCCACATATTTTAAACTGTGTATTTTGTATTGGCTAATTAAAAGGTGTTTTTTGTTGGGGTCAGTTATCAAAGGCTATCTAGTATCTAACTATGTTAAAAGTGGGATTTTTTCGTAAATTAATAAATGGAATTATTTTCCAGTTTTTTTTTTTTTTTTTTCCAAGCAAAACACCCTTTCAGAAAAGGTTTTTTGTTTTTCTTAGGCATTTACTAGGCAAACCTTATTTTTCCAGCAAAACACACCTTCAGCAAAGGCTTTTTGTTTTTCATAGGCAATTACTAGGTAAACCCTAGGTAAATCTTTAGGTCTCGCCTGGACAAAATAGTAATGTAGCAGCTAGCACCTACATTTTAGGAAATCTTTAGGCGTTTTTTCTCTATCGTGTCAAACGAGCATTCACTGTCTCTCTTTTCTCATATCTCCTGTCTGTTACACCTCCATGATATTTTCATCTCTTTTTACTTTCCTTATCCTATAGGAAGGAAAGTAATGTAATCGGGTCAAATTTTCGATGGTCAGTTTTTAGTGTCAAAACACGTTTTGAGGTCCCTAGAGCCTAAATCCAAAGTTTCAGCCATTGGTCCGTGTGTCTGTCTGTC
>NW_007377781.1:145233-201121 GCF_000475195.1 Diaphorina citri
ATCAAAAGTCTTCGGCGTTTTTTTTCTCTCTGCTCCTGCTTTCCCACACAAAATTTCATTTTTACCCCTCCGCTGCTGGTTCTTTTCCCCTAGCTTTATCCCTTATCATGTTTTATTTGGTTCACTTTTTTTTTCTCTTTTTCTTTTCTCTCTCTCTCTCTCTCTCTCTCTCTCTCTCTCTCTCTCTCTCTCTCTCTCTCTCTCTCTCTTACTCACAAGCTTTTTCCATTTTCACATCACATTATTGGAACTTGGAACTTGTAAACCTTACCTCTCTCCCTCTCCTTCCCTCTCTCTCTCTCCCCCCCTCTTTCTTCCTCTCCCTCGTCCTCCCTGTTCTCTTTCTTCCCTCTCTTTCTATCCCCTTTGAAATCCCTTCTATCTCTTTCTTTCTCCCATGTTTATGGATTATTTTTCGCCGATTTTATGAATGTAGAAAAACAGAAGTTCAACTTAAGAGGGTTATTTACCTCCCTCTCTCTTTTTCTCCCTCCCTCTCTCTCCCTCTCCCTCCCTCCCTCTCTTTCTTTCTCCCTCCCTCTCTCTCTCTGTCTCCCTCCCTCTCTCTTTCCTTTTCCTCTCTCTTTCTCCCTCCCTCTCTCTCTCCCTCTCTTTCCTTTTCCTCTCTCTTTCTCCCTCCCTCTCTCTCTTTCTCCTTCCCTCTCTCTCTTTATCCTTCCCTCTCCCTCTCTCTCTCTCACTTTCTCCCTCCCTCTCTCTTTCTCTTTTCCCTTCCTCCCTCTCCGTCCCCTCTCTCCCTCTCCTAATATTTACAGGCGATCGTTCTAAAAAAATTTAAAGTAATCGTTCGAAGAAAGAGAGAGAGGGAGGAAGGGAGAGGGAGAAATGTAAATCATTTTCTAATCGTTCTTAAAATAAAATAAAGTACCTAAACCATCAAGATTAATAGCAAATAATAAATTCTCATCAAAATTCAGACTTAATATTATTTTGTACTTTCTTTACGATGCTCTTGAAGTATTTATTCAAGTTCGATACAGGAACTGTAACTGCTTTTAGATGCAGTCTAGGAGAAAGCCAGCCATTCCAAGAACGAACCTTATCTTCTTCTTCTTCTTCTTCTTCTTCTTCTTCTTCCCTCCCTCCTATCTGTTTAGGATAAAACCGCCACGGGCGGAAATCAAACCCGCGACCTAGCGCTTACAAGGCACACGCCGCGCTACTCTCCAAGATTCGTAGAAGCTTAACCCGTCCTTTAGGGCTGTTACAGTCTTACACCTAAGCCTCGGAGTGGGCTTTTTCTGCATCACCCTCCAAGCTAGCTAGGTTGACTCATCGAGTTTAGAACACAAAACTCCCCCCCTGGCTTCGTGCAGCTAATTTATTAAAATTGTGTTAAAGACAGTGAGATGTACAGCATTTGTTCTGTGCAAATATACAACACAAACAGACAAGCAAACAAAACGTTAGGCGAATAAACATTTCAAACTCATAATCACTATCAAAATCCAACACTATTGTCCGATTTATGAAAGAAGTCAGTTGGAGAAAAAAAAAAAAACAACAACAAGGTTTTATGTAAACTGCTGTCAAGTCAAGCTAGCTAGTTCGATTCCAGCGCTGGGCGGATTTTATCCTGATAGACAATGTTCGTTCTCGGAACGACTGGCTTTCTCCTATCCTGTCTTCCTTCTATCTTCCATTTCGGGACGATAGCAGTTACAGTTCCCTCTGTCAAACCTCTTTTACAAACAATAATAATAAAATGAATAAAAAATAAAATGAAAATTAACCAACTTCTTTCATGAATCAGACAGTAGCAATTATAATGGCTGATTGAAATGAATTATTTTGGCGCGAAATCAAAATCCGTCTGTGTGGCGATTATGCATTTGTTTTATAATTCCATTCGACGCGTGTGCATCGCCATTATGAATAATTGTCTATGTATGAATATTAATGAACAGGGGGGCAGTCCCGAAATTTGGGGGAGTTTGGAGGGTCCCGGGTTTTTGGGATGTGAAGAAAAAAAAATGGTTCAAAGATACAACCCCCCCCCCCTCTTTCGTAAAAAGGACTGAAAAATTTCGTTGGGGAAAAAAAGGATGGAAATTTTTCGTGAAAAATCTATGTACCCAAATATTTGGGTGTCAAAGAGCAAACACCCAACGGAAAATGTTTGTGAACTTCATCCACAAAAAAAAAAAACTCACAATATTTTGATCGAAAAATTGTCTAATCCTTAGAAAGTTGTTGTACATTTTCTAGTTAGTCCCATGTAGATTCGTAGAAACTTAACCCGTCTTTTAGGGCTGTTTGCTCCTACTGCTAAGAATCGGAGAGGACTTTTTGTGGACTGACTAGCCTCAAAGTTCCCAAATTTTACAAAAATAAAATAAAAATCGTCTGACCCTGTACTAATCTAGTCCCTGATGTAACATAGAAAAACTGACAGCTCCGATATGATGTTCTGTTGATGGCTAACTTCCCACTGTTCAATTACGATGCCATATTCACATACATGTACATCAATATGTTCATATTGTTCTTCAATAAAATTTAAAATGGCCACTGGACTACACTGGAGTACAAAAAAGTTCGGGATAGTTTTCATTTCCATTTCTCTTGACTTTGACTTCTGAAGCCTTGGAAATATTTCTAAACGTTCTGTGATACCAGCTGCAAGCCTAAGGCCAGCCACTCACTATCAGGTAGGCCTGACACGTACACCTGATCAGGTGTGCCTACCTGTCAGGTCTACCTGACGGGTAGTGGCTGGCCTAAGGTTTTCATATTCAATATAGCCTTGTTGGTTATCTACTTGGCTCTATTTTGCCAAAATTGATCACACACAAAAAAGTTCTCAAACCGTATTTTCCTTTCGCAATTTCTCCTCTTCTGAAGCTCGTTTCTCCTCTTTTGGTGTGATAGCGCCTGTACTAAACCATAGGGAAAAGAGGCAGAACGAGCTTCAGAAGAGGAGAAATTGCGCAAGTAAAATACAACTGAAATTCGATTCCCGGCGGGGTCAAGAAATTTGTATCATGCAAATGATTGATACCGTGACTGGCTGTTGCGGGGCCCACTCAGCCTCGTGAGAAATTGAATTTTCGACCTTTTACAGTTGTTTTTTCGGAGTTTTGACTTCAGATTTGGATTTTTCGCAACATTTTACATAGGAATCGACCATTTATTTATAATTTTTACCCATTTGCAACTCCTCCATTACTAATTATTATGTGTCTTTAGTTAGGATTGTGTATTTCCCAGTCCCCCCCTTTTCTTTACCTAATCACATGTTGTTCTATTTGTTTATTTTTTTCCATTAGGAAAAATAAATGAATTGAAAAACATTTTATTTATTTAAAAAATAATAATAATAAACTTACTATCCCCCTTATTCTCAAATTTTATTGATGTCATATTAAAACAAATCGAAAATATTCTACATGCAGAGATAAAAATTTAAGAGGGTCACCAACGCAAAGCTTCCCGAACTTTGGCCACCTCAAAGCAAGGCGAGTAGGGTGAGTTTTGGATGCAATGCTCTTAACACAATGCTTCCTCCTTTTTGTCTGTTTCTATCACACCAAACAACCAACATTAATTCAGTTCTCTTGGAAATAGAGATGGCAAAATTGAAGAATTTCGATTTCGATTAATCGTATGGAAGAAATCGATAACTCATTAATTTTGTAACCAAAAAAATCGATTAATAGATTAATTTTGATAAAGAAATATCGATTGCTATTAATCGATACACAAAAAGCCCACTCTGAGGCTTAGGTGTAGGGACAAACAGCCCTCAAAGTCGGGTTAAGCTGATTAATCGATTCATGAGCAAAAAAAATAAAAATCGATTTTTCTCCGATTATTATTTATTGAACCAAAAAGGAAATCGATTTTTCTCCATTTCGATTAATCGTTGCCATTTCTAGTTGGAAACCTCTTTCTCTTCTACTGTATTTGACCTTATTTTGCATTTAACTTAACTTTTCCAAGACTTTTCTGTCGAACCATTAATTTTCTTAGATTGATTGCCCAAGTATTTACCTACTATTTACCTAGTTGTCGTTTCGACTTGCGTTTAACCAACCAGTTTTTATCTAGCTTACGTTTTGCGGGAGTTTGCGGGTGCCAAGTATTTCGGACTAAAGTAGCCTTGATGTAACTCTGTGGGTTTGGGTGGTGGTGCTTAAAGCCAAGAGCGAAAATCGCAAAGAATATTCACCATATATGTACATTGTACATATTTCAAGAGCCTTTAAGCTTCAAAAGATAGTGTGTTGCGGCTAGATCACATTTAATTAATCCAGTTCCTGACGGATTACTAATGGTGAGAAAATATTGTGCTTGGTTGGTATCTGAACGGTTAACAATCTCATAGCGCGATAATCATGTACAATAGTGAGAAGTACATAATTCTCTATTGAAGAAATTTTAAAAAATCAAAGATTCTTGAAAAATCAGCTTAGAAATTATAAAAACTACGACCAATAACAACTTAAAGGCCATTTTGAAGCATTATGTGTATTCTCTCTTGGCTCGAATCACCCCCTCAAACCCAACCCAATCTCAGCAATAATTTGACTTGGATCCATTTTTTTATCTTTGCATGTAGAACCATAATTGTCAGCATTTCCTTTGTGCCCCGTGTAACAGGGCCAGTATTATGAGATTATGACTTCCGTACAATTGACCCTTTACTCTGCCCCCCTGCTGTACTGTACAGTTGTTTATAAAGAATGTATAACTTGCCCCCGAATGGTGTCAAGAAATCTCCCCCTGTAGAAAAGAAGGTACCAAAAGGGTTAAACCACCACTTGAAATGATATGGTAATGAATGAATGTTTTCTTGATTAACCCAAAACTAGGATGTTTAGCTGCCCCTTTTCGCTTAGGACCCTTTCTTTGGACTGTGCTATAGGAAAATCGAAAATCATCTCATGATAAATGCACGATTGGCCCTCACTGGAGCCCTTACAAGGCTGAACAACGCCGCAGGTGAAATTTTTTCTACCGATTTTTGCATGGCACAGTTCAAAAAGCTTCCTCTCCTACTTCCCCTGATTTCCTATGCGGAATTTGGCAGATATTTTTTGTGTTATCTGGATTAATGCTCTCAAAATTATTTAAATTTAATTAAAATTTCAAAAAAAAAAAAATGAATTTGACCTGCCACTTTTCGACATGGCCTAAATTTGGCCGATATTAAAAATCAGAAGACATTTACTTTTCTTTCCAATCTGCCGAATTCCTTCTTTGAAACATTGGCCCAAGGTCCTTGGGTCATATTTGCCAACCAAACAAAAGTATAGCAACCTCTGTACCGATATTATTAAATGCATGTTTTTGTTCATTTGTTGATTTTGTCTCTTTTGTTTTCTCTGGCATGCAGGGGTTTGGCTTTGTCACGTTTGCCAATAGCTCGGATGCAGACCAGGCCAGAGACCGCCTCCATGGGACCGTGGTAGAGGGACGAAAGATAGAGGTTTGCATGAACATCCATTTTATTATTTCTTTAGCTTTTTAGAAGAAAAAGGTCCTTTTGATTTTCTTAAATTTCATACAGCCCTTTTTACTTTCCTTACTTTATAAAAGATCCACCAGGGTGGGTTTGACCAACCTTCTTTTCAGCTCCTAACACCCTAACAGCCTGTTAGCTGAACAGCCCTGCTAAGCCTATACAAATCAAATGGAACTTTAGCTTAACAGGTTTTTTTTAGGGACTGAGAAAATGTTGGTGAAATCCACTACCATACAAACAAGCTCATTTTTCCTTTTTCTAAAAAAAAAAGAAAAAAAAATGATGTTAAAAAGCGGATGAAATTTCAAAAAACTCAAATGGTCCTTTTTACTTTTAAAGACTCGGACCATCTGAAAATGGTGATGAATTTATTATTATCATCTCTTTTGCTGGTTCCTGGTTCTAAAAGGTAAAAATTACTCGTAAGATCCAATGTAAAATGCATATTCCAGACAATTCCACAAGCTCACTCACTTGGGTTTTGTTTTCTAGGGTAGAAAACGAGCACAACTTTTTCATCTCTTATTAACAACCCAGAGGCCTACACACCTTTAGGTCGTATACCTATGTCCATTGTATTCTAACGAAAAAAAAGAATAAGAATGGAGAAACCAAAAGAAGAAGAAGAAGAAGGAGGGAAAAACAGAAAAAAAAGAAGGGAGGGAAAAAACAAATCCGTAAAGAAAAGCTCCCTCGCTCTGTGTGGCAAAACGGTGGGAAATTTTGCTCGCAGCATGCACTGGTGCAAAAATCCCTCAAATAGGTAGGTAAATAGGTAGCATTAGAGTTTTTCTCATATTTCTCGTGTTTCAAAAAAAAGCACTAAATTTTTATAATTAAATTACAAAAAAGGTCAAAACCCGAGTTCATTCTGGGGGATGAAAATATCTCTCAGGGAAGAATAAAACCTTTGGGGTACACACGCTTTTTCCCCCCGTTTGCACAAAGTTCGTGTGCAAGCTATAAAAGTGTGCACAAGTTAAGCCAAGGGATTTCGTGAGAAGTCCCCGACTCCCGTTTTTCTAATGTCAGAACTTCAGGTGAGTTACTGACCAAGTTAGTTAAGCCGGGATTTTCGTGGGAATTCTTGTGTGTCAAGATTTCAAGAGAAATTGAATAACCGATTTCCAGCCTAGTTAGCGTAGTTGGTAGTGCGTCTGCCTTGTAAGCGCTAGGCCGCGGGTTCGATTCCCGCCCGGGGCGGATTTTATCCTGATGGGATAATGTTCGTTCTCGGAACGGCTGGCTTTCTCCTATCCTGTCTTCCTTCTCTCTCCGATTTCGGGACGATAAGACCCTAGAGTTACAGTTCCCTCTGTCAAACCTCTTAAAAAAAAAAAAAAAAAAAAAAAAAAAAAAAAAAAAAAAAAAAAACAAAAAAACAAAACTCTTTTTCTTTACTAAATTTTTCGCTGTCACAGTCCAACCAAATTTTGTTTCGCAAATTTTCTTTGGCAGTTAGTTGCTCTCTAACTTTTTACGGTACTTTTTACTCCAATTATTTTTTTACTTAAATTACTTTCCGCTTATTTTTTTCCAAACTAAAATTTTTCTTTCATTTAATTTTTCGTTGGTAGTTTCGAGCAGCTGTGCATCAACTACGCCAAATCCTGATGGCCCGTATGTCTCAAATATGCATTTTACATTGTTAAGTCGAATAAATCGAAAAAAAGTTGTGATTAATCTTTTTTTTTTCACTTAGAAAATTATGAAATTCCCCTTAAAATTTGCCTACGTTTTATAATGGTCAAGACACGACGCGACACAATAATTAGTCCACTTGTCCTTTTTCACTCGATATTGAAATCACAGCTTTTTCCCCCCGACTTCAGTAATCCAAAAGGGAACAAAAACCGCGAAGAGAATTTTAAACTTTGAGAATGGCATTTGTAGAAATAGAAACGTCACGTCATCTTGAAGTAACGTTATCCTATGTATGTAGTTATAATATGAAACAGCTTTATTCTACGTATAAAATTTGCACCTGGGTGTGAGTGTGTGAAAAGCTTCATTCTATATGTTTTGCGCTAATGTAAAATGTCAGAGTGCGCTTATTTGTAACTGCCTAACGGGCAACGGTTTAACGTTTAGAAGGTGATTGTTTCACCAGTGGTAGAAAAACTTACTGCTTTGGCAAGATTGTCTTTGTTGACTGTTTCACTTTATTCTATGTATAAAATTTGCACCTGGGTGTGAGTGTGTGAAAAGCTTCATTCTATATGGTTTGCGCTAATGTAAAATGTCAGAGTGCGCTTATTTGTAACTGCCTGATTGGCAACGGTTTAACGTTTAGAAGGTGATTGTTTCACCAGTGGTAGAAAAACTTACTGCTTTGGCAAGATTGTCTTTGTTGACTGTTTCTTCTACTATTATTGTTATAGGTATTATAAAATTAGCTTCTATCTGTCTGATGTTGTGTGTTCAAGCTTTGTGTAACGCAAGCTTTTAACAATATTCCTTTGCATTGGTACAAACTAGAATTTAGAATTATTAATGCACGCTGCCAGGGCCGGATTAGCCCCCCGCGGGGCCCGGGGCAGTTTCAAAGGCGCGGGGCCCCCAGTTTGGGCTGATCGAACTTAAAATTTTCAGCACGCTGCCAGTGTAATGAAGCAGAAGTGAGCTGAGAAGGAAGAGAAGTGCAATGAGGAGAGATAAATGACTTTAAGGAGAAATACCGGAATTCACAAATTAGGAGAAAAGCAACATAGTATAATCTAGTGAAATAGCCATTAGGACCCAAACAAGATTTCCTATCATGTGCCTCATGCTTTGTCACAAGTTAATTTTTGACGTACCTAATTCGTAGATATTTTCTTATCCTAATTTTCGCTGAACGCTAAAGTGAGCAAAATAAAATAGAGTGCCGCAGGCGAAATTTTTGAAAATTTTGCTAGATATTTTCTTATCCTAATTTTAGCTGAACACTAAAGTGAGAAAAAAAAATTAGAGCGCCGCAGGCGAAATTTTTGAAAATTTTAGTCCACAATCTTGAGAAATCCAGTCTCACCAAAAGTAAATTTTTCAGCGCCGCAGGCGATTTTTTTTTTTTTTTTTTTTAGAAAAAACCCATAATATCTAGTGTAAGTCCTCAAAGCGCGGGGCCCCCAAAAGCGCGGGGCCCGTGGCAGTCTGCCATTCTGCCTTATGGGTAATCCGGCCCTGTCTTTAGTTCCTCATTCTCTCTCTCCTTCTAACTTTCTCTTTCCTTCTCTCCATTTCCCTTTCTCTCTGCCAGTGTAATGAAGCAGAAGTGAGCTGAGAAGGAAGAGAAGAGAAGGAGAGATAAATGACTTAAAGAAGAAATACCGGAATTCACAAATTAGGAGAAAAGCAACATAGTATAATCTAGTGAAATAGCCATTAGGACCCAAACAAGATTTCCTATCTTTTTGGGAAAAGATAGATTTTCATTTTCGTTCTTTGATAAAGGAATTTGACAAAGGACTTATTCCTATTTGTTTGTACATCTCTTCCCCTCTGAATGTTTCAATGAGGTTGACTATATCTAGTTGTTTATGCACATTGTCGTTTGCAAAGTACAGTTCAAGTTGTGTCTTTGTAAGTAATCCGTACCAGCAGGAAAAGATAGATTTTCATTTTCGTTCTTTGATAAAGGAATTTGACAAAGGACTTATTCCTATTTGTTTGTGCATCTCTTCCCCTCTGAATGTTTCCATGAGGTTGACTATATCTAGTTGTTTATGCACATTGTCGTTTGCAAAGTACAGTTCAAGTTGTGTCTTTGTAAGTAATCCGTACCAGCAAGAATATCGATGTCTCGTTGGATATGTAATTTGTCGAGTTGAAATCATTGTTTTGACTTCATTCAATTATTTTTCCTCGTGCTCTTTCCATTTTTTCCATCAGTATAATGAATCCCAGTGGCGTAGCGTGGTCTAAAGTCAAGTGTAAGGCGTGTAGGGCACTAATTTCCATCACCATGCACATTACTACATAAGTTATGCACATGCTTCTTCATAAGTATTTAAAGTCAATATTTAAGGGTATTTGAGTAAATTTAGAGTGTATGGCCGCCCTACATGGACGCTACGCCACTGAATTGAATCCTTCAATATCTGGTCCGTATCTCGGATTTTGTTCAAACATTCGTAGCCGATCACAATTGAAAAATTTCTATCTTATATTGAATAGTGAATACATTGTATGGCAGGAAAACTCTCTTCTCTTATTGTGTCGCAGAAAAAGCAAAATCGAGGTAGAAATTGCAATTCCATATCGCCGGATAGCATTAGAAAAAAAAAATCTGGTGTGAACATCACACGACTTTCTATTACATTTACGAAATACGTATTTAAAAAAAAAAAATGAAAATTTTTCTAGGTCCCGAGCCTGAGCCGCCCACGGCGGCCAATTTTTGGTCGAAAATTTCCTATCTTAAAATACTCCCCGTGTAATGACTTAATGAGGGATCATTAAAAAGTGTCCAAAAATTGAACTTTTTTTTTAATTTTCAAAATCGACCGCCTACGGCGCCCAATTTTCAATCAAAAATTTCCTATCTTAAAATGCTCCCCGTGTGATAAGGATTTGCGGGATACGTATTTGAAAAAAAAAAATGAAAATTTTTCCAAGTCCCGAGCCTGAACCGCCTACGGCGGCAGCCTTTTTCAGATTCAAGTCCAGACCTCTTGTAGTCAGAATGAGCCTTCTTCTTCTCAAAGATAAGGGACTTGAGTTCTTTTGAAAACCACATCGGAAAGGAAGTACGGTGCACACGTTTAACAGGAGTCGACATTTCAATGCCAGCTAATAAGAAATCATAAAAGCGTTGGGTAGCCACCTCGATATCGGTTTCAGAAGAAATGAACGACCAGTCAACACGATTAAGAAATCTTTTTAGCTCGAATGAATCACATTTGGCGTAATCATAAATCACCATATATTGGGATAATTGATCTGTGTGATGAGCGACCTGAATCTCAAAACTAAAAGCATTATGATGATAATTGTTTGAAAGCAGTGGGTCTATACAAGATGTAGATGTGCCAGTATCATTACTTGTAAAAAGAAGATCAAGAAATACACCGTGATCGTTGGGTAATGAATTAGCCTGACAAAGTGAGAGACTGTTAAAAGATTCACACAGTTGAACAGCTGGTGAGCTGTCATGGCAATCCACAAACATCAAAGAATCTTCATCAACACCCCATTTAGCTCCCCTCAGATTATAATCACCAGCCAGGTATACTTTCGAATCGGGATACCTACAGCATAAGTCCTCAACAATATTACAATGTTCTACATACGTTTCCACGTCAGAACTAGGTGGAATGTAAACACAACCAAGAAGTAAGCTGCCGCTACCAACCTGCACATGAACGAAAACATGATCAAAAGAATGTGTAGGAGAGGCAACATTAATCCTACGTGATTTCAACTTACTACTTACAGCAATCAGCACGCCCCCACCCCGAGATCTACCAGACACAATTGGATCCCTGTCACTTCGATAGATATCATAATTTGTTACTTTGACTTCACTTTGAGTGAAATCATCATTCAGCCAGGTTTCTGATAGAAAAATTAAATCGAAAATGGAAGTCTCCATTGCACGTTTTAATTCATCTATTTTTGTCCGCAGACCCCCGGCGTTATGATAGTAACAAATTATGTTTTCTTGGTGGCGAGTCTTCGAGGCCGGTTTTTTGAAACCTGGATAGGGATGTTGCTCTTCCTTCTTCTCGGTTTCGAAGATCCTTGAGATCCCATATCGAGTAGTGGCGGGGGACACACAGGAGATGGGGCAGTGTGTCTTGTTGTATCAGCATCCTTCGACTCAAACGTCTCCAATATGTAGGAATCTAACAGGCGGCCAGAGAATTTCTTTACAAAGGATCCCTCTGGCCAAGCATCTTCCGTTTCCACCAGCTCATTTTGGTCGGATGGAATGACCACGTGAAATGATGCATAAGAAGGGTGACGGGACTTCATCTTGCAACATTTCACAGATGTCAATGCTGGAACATTGGCAATCAGGTCCTTTGACAATACTTCCGCACTGGTGTCCGGTCCCACCCTGCTGACGAAATACTGGTTGTCTACACATGTATAGAGAAGTTTGAAAAAGTAAACTGTAGTTCTTGCTGTGTATCAGAAAATACAACGATACAGGGGTTTTAAATCTGATGGAAGAAACCCCGGATAGAAAGAAAATTGTTAATCAAGGTTATGAAGAAAGAATTTGAATCTTTGAAACTATATCTTAAAAACTTTTTGGAACTATCGATCCAAGTTGGAATTTTAAGTAAAAACTATGTCAATGTAGCTTGTGGCAGTAGAAGATATGTATGTATCTAGTATCTACCATGTTTATCTTTTGAGTATCCAATCATCTTCAGCATTTTCTAAATGACATGTTTCTCTTCTGTTGTTTCTGTTTTCAAGTATACCATACTTATAGGGATAATAGCATCATCAAGTTGCTTGTTCTGAGCGTTTTTCTGATCCAATATAAATCTCATGCGTTGATTCTGTTGCACTAACAGGTTCAGATACTTCTTCAGTTCTGTCATCTCTATGAATCGATAGGACATGAACCCGAGACCTCCAGCTATCAAACTTAGTGTGATAGCCACGGAGGCTACACTCTGCCGGAAAATCCGTAACAGTTGCATTTCGGACCCTGTAATCTATTGCCTAATTGAAATTTCAGGCCAATAGTTTCTTGTGATAAAAATCATCGAGACAGTCATGATGCGGTTGAATTTCAGTCAAGGTCAAAGGGTAATCCCTTATCAGAAATCAGCTGATTTGAAAATGTCATCAATGTTTACACTGGTGTTTGTTTATTTTCTGTGCGGGCATTGTAAATTTAATCAGAAATAATTTATTCCTACTTATCGGACTTGATTTACCTACCTAAATATACCTAGGCACTTATTATGAACTGCATCCTAGTTTTGTGAAAATCCTTAATAAACTATAATTAACTCGGACGTGTGCGCGACTCACCAAGACCATCGAACATCATAGGAAAAATACTCAGCTCAATTTTTTCATTTTCTACGAGGAGCGCTACTATGGTCAAGACTCTTCTATTGATTAGCATGATCTAGTCAAGTACAGAAGGACCTCGATTATTTCAACTAATTGGGACCGGGGGTTGCTGAAATGATCACTTTGTATGATCTTTTCCCCTGATAAGATAGGATATCCCTTGAAAGATAGAAAAAATGGATTTTGGTGTTGAAATACCTAATAGAGAATGAAAATAATGGAAGGGACATGAAAATAATGGAATTTTTTACTTTCACATTGCATAACTCAACATTTAGAAGGCGTTCATAAATTTAATTCACCTGCATTCTCGCGTTCCACAGATTATGTACATATCTAGAATCTAGCTTTAAATAATGAGACAATTACTTATTTTTGAAATATTTTCACTGTACAAAATGTGACGTGGTGTAATGTTCGCCATTTGTGCTCTTCGAATTCTTACCTACATTAATTATTGGAAATTAAAAGAAAGCTTTACTAAATTTTCAAATAAAACATTGATTTTCCATCATCTTATACATTTTGAACTTGGAAATTAAATTCTCTCTCACTGACTTACTTATTCTTCCCTAAGAATTTACCCATTGTAAAATATCTAGAAAGCTAAGTTGCTTTTCTTGTTCTTGAGCTAAAATATCTTCACAATGCAAATTGAACTTTTTTTTTTTTGAAAATTTCAAAATCGACCGCCTTCGACCAAAAAATTTCCTATTTTAAAATACTCCTCGTGTGATAAGGAATCATATAAAGTTTGAAAAAAATTGATTTAAAAAAAAAAAAAATTCTAAGTCCGAAGTTCGAAGCAACATTGACTTTGGTTGATATCTGGATGAGTGACTGTCCGATTTTTACCAAATTGTCAGTCGCGTCCTTGGACCATACCGGGATAGCATATCAAATTCCATCGCTCTAGGACAAACCGTTTTGAGATATTTTGTATACCACCTTTTCCCATTTAAACCTGTAGTACATACGTACATACATGCATACATACGTACGTACAGACCATGGCATGGCACTTTTTTGACATCAGGGAATCCCAAAACGGATATTTCCAACCATTTCCTGATTTTGAAAATTTGGACCGATTGCAATACTTTCATTACTAGTATAGCTCCGCTATACTGTAGTAATAGAAAGTAAAAATAGAGAAAAAGCGGGTCTCTTTTTTTCTGCTGCATTGGTGTAATTGTTTTCAACAAATGAAGAAAAAATGAAAACCAGGAGGAGGAGGAGGAGGAAGAAATCGAAATAAGGAAGAAGAGGAGGAAAACTCTGATCTGGTATGGAAGAAAAATTGAAAAGTTTTCAAAAGTTCAGGGAGAGTGGGATGAGCGGAGGAGGAGGAAGAAATTGAAATAAGGAAGAAGAGGAGGAAAACTCTGATCTGGTATGGAAGAAAAATTGAAAAGTTTTCAAAAGTTCAGGGAGAGTGGGATGAGCAGTTTCAATGTAGGGAAAAGATAAGACCAATTATTATGATTGTTCCAGCAGTTTTTTCTTCTTTTTCTTCTTCTTCTTCTTCTTCTTCTTCTTCTTCTTCTTCTTCTTTTTCTTCCTTTTCTTCTCCTTCATGTTGTTCCTCTTCTTCTTCCTTATTTTTCTCAGATCATAATTGAGATAGCAGTTACCTACCTACAGATGTATAGAGAAGTTTGAAAAAGTAAACTGTAGTTCTTGCTGTGTATCAGAAAATACAACGATACAGGGGTTTTAAATCTGATGGAAGAAACCCCGAATAGAAAGAAAATTGTTAATCAAGGTTATGAAGAAAGAATTTGAATCTTTGAAACTATATCTTAAAAACTTTTTGGAACTATCGATCCAAGTTGGAATTTTAAGTAAAAACTATGTCAATGTAGCTTGTGGCAGTAGAAGATATGTATGTATCTAGTATCTACCATGTTTATCTTTTGAGTATCCAATCATCTTCAGCATTTTCTAAATGACATGTTTCTCTTCTGTTGTTTCTGTTTTCAAGTATACCATACTTATAGGGATAATAGCATCATCAAGTTGCTTGTTCTGAGCGTTTTTCTGATCCAATATAAATCTCATGCGTTGATTCTGTTGCACTAACAGGTTCAGATACTTCTTCAGTTCTGTCATCTCTATGAATCGATAGGATTTCTCGTAAGGTTTCTGTAAATCCGGTAGGAATATGGTGGTGGCTATGTCTTTCATTCCACACATCTCGAAGAGGGTTCTGTACGACAGGTCCAAGTTGTTTATCTTGTCGATCAAACGCTCCATGGAGTCAAATACTTCACGGTGCGTACTTTTCGGTATTCCCAGTGTGGTTTCGCAGAGTTTGGACAATACTTGGAGCTTGTGATTGAACGTTGCCGTCAGTAGATGGAATCGTTTGTAGTGATTTGTCAGCAAACACAAGGAGTGGACGTAGGATTTCGTTTTGATTTCCTCTCGCAGTAAATCTTTTGTGTTGAAGTCCAGCATGGGTATAATCTCCATCACGTCTGAATTGTCTTTGAACACCTCTTTGTTGGTGTTTTGAGATGGCAACTTTTCTTCGACCTCATAATCCGGGTAGTATTCGTTGCCAAATTCCGAATCGGACTCATAGGTGATCACATTTTCTTCCTTGGGGTCTTTGGACATTTTGGCAAACAGTTTGGTATAGCTCATCATCTTGGATTGGGATATGGTGATGAAGTTGGTGAGGGGTTGGGCAACGTATGTTGGGCCTGTGAATTTATCAGACATTGCTTTCGGTTTTGGACAAGGAGGATTGTTTGCAATGTTGGCTCTCCGAATGCCTTTCCGACAGATTGTCTGGTACTTTGGTTCCAATGCGTATGGGAAGTACAGTAACTGTTGCGTCTCTGAGTTCCTCTCTTGCGTTAGTTGTTTGATTTTCTCATTCAATCCAACCAAGACCTTGTCGAGATCTTCTTTCCCACATTCCAATTTTCTCTGCCGTATATCTACAACCTGGTGGTTAAGTTCTTGAAGCTCCCTGTCAAAGATTTCAATCTTATTCTTTGCTCTTCTCAACACTTCTTCTTTATAAGCTTCGTATATGTGCAGATCAGTGACCAACTGGTTGCCTGACAGTCTCTTGCGCTTTGTTGATGTTCTCTTTCTTCGTCCACGATTCTTTTTGGATGTTTTTGGTTCCACTATTTTCAACTGTGAGCATTTCATATTTTTTTCTCTCGTGTTTTTACACAGTCTCAATTTTACTAGATAATTTTCATGCGGCTTCAATTTCTGTCCCCCAAAAAAAAGTTATGTATTGTTCTCTTTCTCTATAAGTATTGAGATTTTTTTTTTCGTTTTTAGCCAATATACCATCACGTTTCCCACATTTACTTTCGGCATCTTAGCGCACGGTAGTGTGCCAGGCCAAGTTCCAGTACAATTTTAGGTGTATGAGTTCCAGGCTCCACTTGGTCAATGTCGATCCACTTGCTCAACTGTAGTGTAGACGAAACCTCAACGAAATACAAATTCAATATCACAAAAATCCGGCTCCCAATATTTCGCCGTTTGAAAGCGAGAACAGCGTAAACAACATGTACTCTACGGAGAGCAAGTTTGGAATAATTTAATTAGCGAAATGGAAGAAAGGAAGAGAAGAGGAAAAAGAAAACATGGGATGAAAATTAATAATATACGTGGGACAATCACCTGGGGATCTCTAAAACATAGCGAGCCAAAGGACGACCAGCTAGGTTGTATATTGAGACTTATAGAGTTGCTGTTTTGCATTGCTGAGGGTGACTGTTTTTTGGTCTAACCGGGGGAACAGGAAGGATACCAGCCTGAAATTTCCCTTGCTAAAGAAAAAGCAAAGGTGGAGTGCGAAGGGCATCCAGTAAATTTTTTGTCAAACCCTGGGGCTGATTGGAAGGCCGACGAAAAACGCTGACCCCGTCTGAACACGGGAAAAGGCGAAGAAGAAGAGGAAGGAAAAAAGAGAAGAGGCATAGAGGGTGGAGGGGAAGGAGAAGAAGAGGAGGAGGTGGAGTGAGAACAGCGTAAACAACATGTACTCTACGGAGAGCAAGTTTGGGATAATTTAATTAGCGAAATGGAAGAAAGGAAGAGAAGAGGAAAAAGAAAACATGGGATGAAAATTAATAATATACGTGGGACAATCACCTGGGGATCTCTAAAACATAGCGAGCCAAAGGACGACCAGCTAGGTTGTATATTGAGACTTATAGAGTTGCTGTTTTGCATTGGTGAGGGTGACTGTTTTTTGGTCTAACCGGGGGAACAGGAAGAATACCAGCCTGAAATTTCCCTTGCTAAAGAAAAAGCAAAGGTGGAGTGCGAAGGGCATCCAGTAAATTTTTTGTAGCCAAAAGCAAACCCTGGGGCTGATTGGAAGGCCGACGAAAAACGCTGACCCCGTCTGATCACGGGAAAAGGCGAAGAAGAAGAGGAAGGAAAAAAGAGAAGAGGCATAGAGGGTGGAGGGGAAGGAGAAGAAGAGGAGGAGGTGGAGGGTGAGGAGAAGAAAGAAGAAGAGGAGGTGGAGGGTGAGGAGGAGAAAGAAGAAGAAGGAAAAAAGAGAAGAGGCGTAGAGGGTGGAGGGAAAGGAGAAGAAGAGGAGGAGGTGGAGGGTGAGGAGGAGAAAGAAGAAGAGGAGGTGGAGGGTGAGGAGGAGAAAGAAGAAGAAGGAAAAAAGAGAAGAGGCAGAGAGGGTGGAGGGGAAGGAGAAGAAGAGGAGGAGGTGGAGGGTGAGGAGGAGAAAGAAGAAGAGGTGGTGGAGGGTGAGGAGGACAAAGAAGAAGAAGAGGAAGGAAAAAAGGAGAAGAGGCGTAGAGGGGAAGGAAAAGAAGAAGGAGAAGGAGGAGAAGAAGAAGAAAAAGAAGGAGGGAGTGAAGGGTGACTCATTTGCGTTGGCGGGAACGTGGAACACAGGATACACATGTTATCGACTCTGGAAAACGAGAAACGAGGTTAATGAGTTGAAACGGAGAGTATGTTGCTGACTGGCTGTCTGGATGGGCGAAAACCTTTCTGTCAGGGGTGCGTTTTAAGAAATATTTACGTCAAATCTGACATCTCAGGTCATTTCATGATGTTTGTCCCAAGACAGTCAAGATACAGGACTGGCTGTCTGGATGGGCGAAAACCTTTCTGTCAGGGGTGCGTTTTAAGAAATATTTACGTCAAATCTGACACCTCAGGTCATTTCATGATGTTTGTCCCAAGACAGTCAAGATACAGTACTTGCTGACTGGCTGTCTGGATGGGCAAAAACCTTTCTGTCAGGGGTGCGTTTTAAGAATTTACATCAAATCTGACATCTCAGGATTTGCAGGTCATCTCATGATGTTTGTCCCAAGACAGTCAAGATACAGTACTTGCTGACTGGCTGTCTGGTTGGGCGAAAACCTTTCTGTCAGGAAGAAAAGAGAAGCAAAAAACGAAAAGAGGAAGAGTACCATGGAACAGAGGGGAAAGAAGATAGGGATGAGAAAAGAGAAGAGAGAGTTATCTGTGAAGTGGTTAGATGCCTCAGTAGAAGAAGAGATAAAAGCATAAGAAAGGCACAGAAGAACTTGACGTTACTGGGATGTAAATAGACAGCAAATTGTCTACTTAAACGGCCAACCTTTGAATCAGTGCCGTCTCCATCATAGAACCTAGGGTCGAAAAAAAGTTGTGATTAATCTTTTTTTTTTTTTTCACTTAGAAGACTATGAAATTCCCCTTAAAATTTGCCTACGTTTTATAATGGTCAAGACACGACGCGACACAATAATTAGTCCACTTGTCCTTTTTCACTACCCCATTGAATGGAAACTAAAACGTAGAATACGTAGATATGAAAGTACCCATTGAATTTATACGAAGTAGAACACAGAGTCCCTATAACATAGAATCCCTATAACATACTATTATTCCTGCAAATTCACTTGTAGATCGTCTCAATTACCATAAGACTAACAGAATAATAATAACAAAAACATCAGTTTTCTAGGAATATATCAGAATTTACAGAGAGAAGTAGACTACTCTCAAGAGTCTCAATTTGTACAACAATAACATTGCACTCGAAACATGAAGAATGCAACCTGAAAATTTAATGGAACAAAAGCGTGGATATGGGAATTGTGTATGTTATATTGTAGAAAATATTACTGTTCTTTTCATTTTTATATCCTGGATGCTGGATGTGCTTTTTATAAATTTTAACTCCATTCAATTATGAAATATTTCATCTCAAGCTTCGTGGATGAATTTTATTTTGAGCTGAGGAAAAAAGTAATTTCAATATTGTTTCATTTTACTCTTTTTTTACTTTCTAAAATGTTTTCTGCTTATATGGAACAAAATGTTGATAATATGTTCTCTCTACAGAAATATTACTTCTTATCTACCTTCCCAATCAGAGCACTATGCATTAGAATTAGAAAGTTAGATGTAGGAGATGGGATTTGTATTTCCCATATGTCATGATTTTCATTTATTAACTTGCAAAAATGACTTGTATTTTTGTACCCCCGAGCGGTGGAATTTAATTCAACATTGTGAAGATATTTTAGCTCAAGAACAAGAAAAGCAACTTAGCTTTCTAGATATTTTACAATGGGTAAATTCTTAGGGAAGAATAAGTAAGTCAGTAGTGGAATATATTTTAGCTCAAGAACAAGAAAAGCAACTTAGCTTTCTAGATATTTTACAATGGGTAAATTCTTAGGGAAGAATAAGTAAGTCAGTTCTCTTTTTTTACTTTCTAAAATGTTTTCTGCTTATATGGAACAAAATGTTGATAATATTATGTTCTATCTACAGAAATATTACATCTTATCTACCTTCCCAATCAGAGCACTATGCATTAGAATTAGAAAGTTAGATGTAGGAGATGGGATTTGTATTTCCCATATGTCATGATTTTCATTTATTAACTTGCAAAAATGACTTGTATTTTTGTACCCCCGAGCGGTGGAATTTAATTCAACATTGTGAAGATATTTTAGCTCAAGAACAAGAAAAGCAACTTAGCTTTCTAGATATTTTACAATGGGTAAATTCTTAGGGAAGAATAAGTAAGTCAGTGAGAGAGAATTTAATTTCCAAGTTCAAAATGTATAAGATGATGGAAAATTAATGTTTTATTTGAAAATTTAGTAAAGCTTTCTTTTAATTTCCAATAATAATCATGTACCATAAGGAAGAAATCTTACAGAGATTTCTCGTTGGAATATCAATTAGTTCCTTCGAGGTTAATTTGACTGATTCAAGCGTCAATAAAATTGAGATACAATGTGCAAGATTGGTATTTGGTATCTCAACTTCCACTTTATTATTTGTACTTTATATTCCTTCTTCTCGTCTTCCTCTTCCTCTCCCCTTCTTCTTATTTTTCGTTTTCGATTTCCTTCTTCTTCCTTCTCTCCTTTGACTTTACAAGCTCCACTTGAGAAAACGAGACAACCACATCATTTTTTATATTATTATTGGATACTGGTGTTTTCTTCACCGACTCGAGTTTCACCTATTTTTTAGGTTTCTTCATGGGAATCTTGAAGGTATTTTGTTGGTATGAAATTTTCATATCACGTTTCGTTGTTATTTTCCCACTTGTCCCTCAAGTATCGTTTATTGAGACTTCCATAATCTCTAATGCTCCCCATACTCCATCGAAAGCATGTATGGGAAAAGGAATCAATATGTACAAATGTACCTAGTCCATATATTCTGGAACCTCGAGCATGTATCGGAATGTATCTAGTATCTACCATGTTTATCTTTTGAGTATCCAATCATCTTCAGCATTTTCTAAATGACATGTTTCTCTTATGTTGCTGCTGTTTTCAAGTATACCATGCTTATAGGGATAATAGCATCATCAAGTTGCTTGTTCTGAGCGTTTTTCAGATCCAATATAAATCTCATGCGTTGATTCTGTTGCACTAACAGGTTCAGATACTTCTTCAGTTCTGTCATCTCTATGAATCGATAGGATTTCTCGTAAGGTTTCTGTAAATCCGGTAGGAATATGGTGGTGGCTATGTCTTTCATTCCACACATCTCGAAGAGGGTTCTGTACGACAGGTCCAAGTTGTTTATCTTGTCGATCAAACGCTCCATGGAGTCAAATACTTCACGGTGCGTACTTTTCGGTATTCCCAGTGTGGTTTCGCAGAGTTTGGACAATACTTGGAGCTTGTGATTGAACGTTGCCGTCAGTAGATGGAATCGTTTGTAGTGATTTGTCAGCAAACACAAGGAGTGGACGTAGGATTTCGTTTTGATTTCCTCTCGCAGTAAATCTTTTGTGTTGAAGTCCAGCATGGGTATAATCTCCATCACGTCTGAATTGTCTTTGAACACCTCTTTGTTGGTGTTTTGAGATGGCAACTTTTCTTCGACCTCATAATCCCGGTAGTATTCGTTGCCAAATTCCGAATCGGACTCATAGGTGATCACATTTTCTTCCTTGGGGTCTTTGGACATTTTGGCAAACAGTTTGGTATAGCTCATCATCTTGGATTGGGATATGGTGATGAAGTTGGTGAGGGGTTGGGCAACGTATGTTGGGCCTGTGAATTTATCAGACATTGCTTTCGGTTTTGGACAAGGAGGATTGTTTGCAATGTTGGCTCTCCGAATGCCTTTCCGACAGATTGTCTGGTACTTTGGTTCCAATGCGTATGGGAAGTACAGTAACTGTTGCGTCTCTGAGTTCCTCTCTTGCGTTAGTTGTTTGATTTTCTCATTCAATCCAACCAAGACCTTGTCGAGATCTTCTTTCCCACATTCCAATTTTCTCTGCCGTATATCTACAACCTGGTGGTTAAGTTCTTGAAGCTCCCTGTCAAAGATTTCAATCTTATTCTTTGCTCTTCTCAACACTTCTTCTTTATAAGCTTCGTATATGTGCAGATCAGTGACCAACTGGTTGCCTGACAGTCTCTTGCGCTTTGTTGATGTTCTCTTTCTTCGTCCACGATTCTTTTTGGATGTTTTTGGTTCCACTATTTTCAACTGTGAGCATTTCATATCTTTTTCTCTCGTGTTTTTACACAGTCTCAATTTTACTAGATAATTTTCATGCGGCTTCAATTTCTGTCCCCCCAAAAAAGTTATGTATTGTTCTCTTTCTCTATAAGTATTGAGATTTTTTTTTCTTCGTTTTTAGCCAATATACCATCACGTTTCCCACGTTTACTTTCGGCATCTTAGCGCACGGCAGTGTGCCAGGCCAAGTTCCAGTACAATTTTAGGTGTATGAGTTCCAGGCTCCACTTGGTCAATGTCGATCCACTTGCTCAACTGTAGTGTAGACGAAACCTCAACGAAATACAAATTCAATATCACAAAAATCCGGCTCCCAATATTTCGCCGTTTGAAAGCGAGAACAGCGTAAACAACATGTACTCTACGGAGAGCAAGTTTGGAATAATTTAATTAGCGAAATGGAAGAAAGGAAGAGAAGAGGAAAAAGAAAACATGGGATGAAAATTAATAATATACGTGGGACAATCACCTGGGGATCTCTAAAACATAGCGAGCCAAAGGACGACCAGCTAGGTTGTATATTGAGACTTATAGAGTTGCTGTTTTGCATTGCTGAGGGTGACTGTTTTTTGGTCTAACCGGGGGAACAGGAAGGATACCAGCCTGAAATTTCCCTTGCTAAAGAAAAAGCAAAGGTGGAGTGCGAAGGGCATCCAGTAAATTTTTTGTCAAACCCTGGGGCTGATTGGAAGGCCGACGAAAAACGCTGACCCCGTCTGAACACGGGAAAAGGCGAAGAAGAAGAGGAAGGAAAAAAGAGAAGAGGCATAGAGGGTGGAGGGGAAGGAGAAGAAGAGGAGGAGGTGGAGGGTGAGGAGGAGAAAGAAGAAGAAGGAAAAAAGAGAAGAGGCGTAGAGGGTGGAGGGGAAGGAGAAAAAGAAGAGGAGGTGGAGGGTGAGGAGGAGAAAGAAGAAGAAGGAAAAAAGAGAAGAGGCATAGAGGGTGGAGAGGAAGGAGAAAAAGAGGAGGAGGTGGAGGGTGAGGAGGAGAAAGAAGAAGAAGGAAAAAAGAGAAGAGGCATAGAGGGTGGAGAGGAAGGAGAAAAAGAGGAGGAGGTGGAGGGTGAGGAGGAGAAAGAAGAAGAAGGAAAAAAGAGAAGAGGCATAGAGGGTGGAGAGGAAGGAGAAAAAGAGGAGGAGGTGGAGGGTGAGGAGGAGAAAGAAGAAGAAGGAAAAAAGAGAAGAGGCATAGAGGGTGGAGAGGAAGGAGAAAAAGAGGAGGAGGTGGAGGGTGAGGAGGAGAAAGAAGAAGAGGAGGTGGAGGGTGAGGAGGAGAAAGAAGAAGAGGAGGTGGAGGGTGAGGAGGAGAAAGAAGAAGAGGAGGTGGAGGGTGAGGAGGAGAAAGAAGAAGAGGAGGTGGAGGGTGAGGAGGAGAAAGAAGAAGAGGAGGTGGAGGGTGAGGAGGAGAAAGAAGAAGAGGAGGTGGAGGGTGAGGAGGAGAAAGAAGAAGAGGAGGTGGAGGGTGAGGAGGAGAAAGAAGAAGAGGAGGTGGAGGGTGAGGAGGAGAAAGAAGAAGAGGAGGTGGAGGGTGAGGAGGAGAAAGAAGAAGAGGAGGTGGAGGGTGAGGAGGAGAAAGAAGAAGAGGAGGTGGAGGGTGAGGAGGAGAAAGAAGAAGAGGAGGTGGAGGGTGAGGAGGAGAAAGAAGAAGAGGAGGTGGAGGGTGAGGAGGAGAAAGAAGAAGAGGAGGTGGAGGGTGAGGAGGAGAAAGAAGAAGAGGAGGTGGAGGGTGAGGAGGAGAAAGAAGAAGAGGAGGTGGAGGGTGAGGAGGAGAAAGAAGAAGAGGAGGTGGAGGGTGAGGAGGAGAATACTTACGTCAAATCTGACACCTCAGGTCATTTCATGATGTTTGCCCGAAGACTGTCAAGACACAGTACTTCACGTCTTTCTTCGCGTGAAATTGCTGGATCAAAAAGATGATCCAATACAAGCTCAAGCGCAACAGAATATGTGTGGACTGTGGACTTGTAGAGTTTAGACGCGATGCGATTATGTTTAGGTTAACTTGGTATTACAACATCATTAAACTTCAGGCCATAACTTAAACGGATGTAGAAAATAAGAAAACAAAAAGAACAGTGGAATAAAAAATGAAAACGGGACAGAAAACAGAGAAATTCAAAAACTTTGAAGACCGAAAATCCGAAAATCCCCACTCCTTCAGTACAATACTACAATCTAATCTCTCATCCGGTGTAGGTGCAGTTAATCGCCCGGGAGCATTTGAGGGAAAACTCAAAACTTTTGTTCAGGCCAAAGTTTGAAGTTGTGGAATGCCGGGTTGCCAGTTGAGAACAAGAAGGAGTTGCGGGGTTGTCAAGTCACCTCTTCCGGCTAATCTTCTTGTTCAATGATCTTCGAAAATTTCCCCTTCGTCCCAATCTCGAAAACGGAAAAAGTTAATGAGCTCGCTGTTGCGTTAGTATTATTTTACCTTTTCCTCGTTAAAAACTTTTCAGGGCAATTTGTTATCCTGGCTTCACCCCGAAAATCCCTTTTCCCACCTTTTGCTATTCATTCCTACTCATTTTTCCCTCTTGCCACCCCGAATCGTTCCCTTTTCCCACCTTTTCCTACTCATTTTTCCCTCTCCCACGGGACGATTCCCGCCCCATCGTGGTAACAAAAGGAAATAGGTCACGTAGAAAATTAAATGAGGGAAAAAAGTTGAAAGTTCCATCCATGGTTCGAGTACTTCTTGGGAGTAGCTATTGGGGGTAATGTGCGGTGGCTGGAGGGAGTTATTGGGCAAATGGGATGCTTTGAGTGAGGAAGCAGAACAACGGCAGGTATTGGTTACAGGGTGACGGTTTGTTTTGGGAGTAGCTATTGGGGGTAATGTGCTGTGGCTGGAGGGAGTTATTGGGCAAATGGGATGCTTTGAGTGAGGAAGCAGAACAACGGCAGGTATTGGTTACAGGGTGACGGTTTGTACCATATGGATATAAGAGATTGGATATAAGGTCAAAGTTGGAAGAAATTTGTAAGTCTCAGTGTTGTAGTGATTAACACGGTAGACTTCGGATGTTTAGTTAGTCCAGTTCCGAAGTCAAGTCATAAAATTTAACGTGGTTTTCTCACCCAGGAACGACAGGCATTCATGGGGATTATCACGAAATATCTTTTATTGAATCTGTTCCGAATTAGTCATCCAATTTGAAAGAAATTTTGTCGACTTTGGCAAAGCTTTTGATAAACACTTTGAAAGGACCGTAGTTATTGTAGAAAAAGAGTACCCTGTAATTTACGATAAGAGAAATGGATCCATCTTGTTCATGGTAGAATTTTACATTATGACAGATGCTTTGGCTTGTTTGTATTACGCTGTGTATCGGTTAATTGGGAGTTTCACAGGGAGCTAGTCTTCCGCCCCGACTCCAGAATACCTCGAATATTGGTTTTCTTCCGATACATGCTCGAGGTTCCAGAATATATGGACTAGGTACATTTGTACATATTGATTCCTTTTCCCATACATGCTTTCGATGGAGTATGGGGAGCATTAGAGATTATGGAAGTCTCAATAAACGATACTTGAGGGACAAGTGGGAAAATAACAACGAAACGTGATATGAAAATTTCATACCAACAAAATACCTTCAAGATTCCCATGAAGAAACCTAAAAAATAGGTGAAACTCGAGTCGGTGAAGAAAACACCAGTATCCAATAATAATATAAAAAATGATGTGGTTGTCTCGTTTTCTCAAGTGGAGCTTGTAAAGTCAAAGGAGAGAAGGAAGAAGAAGGAAATCGAAAACGAAAAATAAGGGTAAGAATAATGTTAATACACGGGATGTCTAATATAAACCTAACAAATAATTAGTAATGATGTGGTTGTCTCGTTTTCTCAAGTGGAGCTTGTAAAGTCAAAGGAGAGAAGGAAGAAGAAGGAAATCGAAAACGAAAAATAAGAAGAAGGGGAGAGGAAGAGGAAGACGAGAAGAAGGAATATAAAGTACAAATAATAAAGTGGAAGTTGAGATACCAAATACCAATCTTGCACATTGTATCTCAATTTTATTGACGCTTGAATCAGTCAAATTAACCTCGAAGGAACTAATTGATATTCCAACGAGAAATCTCTGTAAGATTTCTTCCTTATGGTACATGATTATTATTGGAAATTAAAAGAAAGCTTTACTAAATTTTCAAATAAAACATTAATTTTCCATCATCTTATACATTTTGAACTTGGAAATTAAGCAGTATTGAAGTTCGAGTATTTCAAAGCAAACACTGTTAAGTACACTGAAGAGCAAGCATTCTGCTTTCTAATGGCGATTTTTCTTTTTCATTAAGTGAAAAATACTTTCCATTTTCTTTTAGGCATATTATTTCTCCTCTCCTTATTTCTTTTTGATCTCCCTATACGCTTCTGGTTATATCTTTATACTTGCAAAGATTATAAGAACTTTTCCATCTTTTCTTTTCTCTTTTATTTCCTGTAAATACCGCATCATAATATTTCCGTCTAAAATGGAGGCGTATAGGCTCTTGAAATTATGATCTTTCTTTCTTTCTGAGAAGAGGCATCTATTGAAAGTTCATGTTCAAGAAAGGATTTCTTCTTCTTTTTTAAGGAGATAAGAAAAGAAAATAAACCAAAATTCCGTATACATATTTCATTTCCTCAAGACTAAAATAGGTGCAATTTCACACTAACTCACAGAGTCCCCTTTAAGTTAAACCGCTTCTTAAGTGCTTAACTTGGTACTTTATTGGCCGAACAATCGGAACATACATACCTGCAACAAGAACAAAATACGTTTCATTTAGTTTTGGCGAAAAAGGCTCATGCACAAAAGAAAAGACTTCTGAAAGGTTCAGAAATGCCAGTTGTCCTTCAGGTACTTATATTTGGACAGATTTAAGCAGAAAAGAACCATCCATAAGGGCAATCCCCTTATGGATGGTTCTTTTCTGTCGGTAATATTTGACTGAAAGAAGTGAAGTTAAAAATCTTCTAATACAAGCTCATCACTCTCGTCAAGTCATCAATAATACAGAGATCTTCGTTAACAAAGTCCATACTCGTATTTTCAAGAATCTCAAAAAGCACAATACACACGAAGAAAAGAAGACAACCGCTTTGAAATCCTCGGCAGAAAAGATAAAAGGGAGCATGAAAAATTAAGAGGAACGTAAATTATACACGAAAGAAGACAAAACATGTACCGTACGTACATAAATAAATCAGATGTTTTCACAACATAAAAGAAGAAAGTGGAGTTGAAGCCGCATCACCAAACGGGAAGATCACAAGAACGCCTGTAGGCAGAGAAATATGAAGTTCTTGGAAAAGACAAAGGAAAACTGACAAAAGATGAAGGAGGAGAAAACTGAAAGGGAGCGAATAAAGATGAAGGAGGAGATAACAAAACAAGAAGAATGAGGAGTGGGAGTATAAGGAAGTGAAACAGTGGGGTGAGGAGGAGAAAGAAAAGAGAACAAGGAAGACGAATATGACAAGTAGAGTTTGAAGAACACGAAGGCGAAGAAAATAGAAGGAAATAAGATAAGAAGGAAAGGGAAGAGATGAAGGAAAAGGAAGAGTTGATAAATGATTTAAAGAAAGGCGAAGACAAAAACGAAAAACAAGATGATCTAGCTAGCTAGAGGTAGGGAAAAGGAAGTAAAGAAGAAGAGAAGGAGAACGAGGATAAAGAGAAAACAAAAACAAGAAGGATTAGAGGAGAAAGGAAAGGGAGAGAGGAAAGCGAAGAAGATTAGAAAAAGGAGAAAAGAAGAGGAAGAGTAAAGAATTAAAAGGAGTAGAAGAGAACTCCAAGTTGGAAAAAGTTGACAAGAGTTACAAGACGAGAAGGACAATAATGAAAGACGGAATAAGGAAGTGATCCTACAAGGGAAAAAGAAGTAAAAAATATGCAAGGAAACATTTCCACTTCTTTTCATGTTGTCAAGAACCTCATGAAATATAAAAGAAGCTCATTACACCAGTAGGGAAAAGAAGACTCAGAAGAAGGAAGAGGAGGAGAAAAGGGAAAGAGAGAAGAGGCAAAGAGGAGCACGAAAAGAAAAGAGAAGCAAAAAACGAAAAGAGGAAGAGTACAATGGAACAGAGGGGAAAGAAGATAGGGAGAAAGGAGGAGATGAGAAGAAGAAGAAGAAGAGAAAAGAAAAGAGAGGGAAAAATGAGAGTTATCTGTGAAGTGGTTAGATGCCTCAGTAGAAGAAGAGATAAAATCAAAAGAAAGGCACAGAAGAACTCGACGTTACTGGGATGTAAATAGACAGCAAATTGTCTACTTAAACGGCCAACCTTTGAATCAGTGCCGTCTCCATCATAGAACCTAGGGGAGCGACCTTTCTTGGACTCGAAGAAGAGGAGGAAACCTGAAATGACCTGATGGACGTCGCTACAATAACAACAGGGGAGCGATGCTTTCCTTCCTCTCTAAAGGGTTTTCTCAAGCCCCTCCCAACCTTTTACCGAAAATGGTGGAGCAACCGGCAGCCAGTCCGTCTAATAGACAGGTCTGTGGCATGAAAAGCTTCAGACCTAGGCCTTTCAAACGCTCTGACAAACCTAGGACTCGAGCTTTTTCCGTCACACACGTTCCGACGCGCGACGGTTCAACACAGACCTAGACGTACATATCTGACGGTCTGATAATGAGTGGCGGACACAAGACCACCAGGAGATAGGTATACTGTGAATGGTCTAGCTTCCCTTTAGAAAATCTCACGCCGCGCCACCGTTTTGAAAATATGCAGAAAATGAGGGTTCTTCAGAGAATGAAGGTACTTCCCGAAAAAAAAAAAAAAAAAAAAAAAAAAAAAATTGGGGAAAAAAAAAAAGGGGGGAGGGGAAGAATCAGGGAACTTTTTAATGAAAAAAAAAAAAACTTGGGTAATGACAATGAGTGGTACGAGCAGTACTCAGGTACTTTTGAATGTAGGTACAATCTACAATATGTACTCGTAAGCTAACATACAAGCTGGTATGAACTAAGTAGCTCGAGAGATTTTGACCTTTTTGGATGACAAAGGAAGGGGATGAGGAGGAGGAAGAACAAAAGGAGGAGGACGAGAAGAAGAAAAAGAAGAGGCGGAGGAGGAGGAACCTTGCTGTTTGAGAAGCAAAAAACATGAGTTTTTAAAGACCTCTCCATACCACAAGAAGTTACAGCAAGAACCCATCAAGATCACATTGCAGTTGCACATGCCGATGTCCAATCTTCCACAGAAGAACTAATGAAAGATTTAGAACAAGTTCTGATGGTAATTCAAAGTTTTCTAATTTGCCAAAACCACCACGTTTTCGTCTGGGGAAGTTCGCCCGTTTTCAAGTTTCATTTCAAAATTCCACTTCGCCAATTAAGTAAGGGAACTTCTGCAGAACCTTGTGTCAACGAACCACGCGTGTCTCGAGGCCAAAGGTCAAAATCATCGTTGCAAAATTATAATTAGGATATTCCTGGATGGCAAAAAAAAGGATATTCCTGGATGGAAAGAAGAAGGGGAAAAACGAGAAAAATATCTAAAAATGGAAAGTCGGCGGTAAAAAAGAAAATGAAAAAGAATGTGGGTGGTACAGAAAGGGGGGTCTCCTCCAAGGCAATTTTCCAGGAAGACTTACTAATTGCGAAGTCCTGTGCCTAGTGCTTCCACAGGAAGGGCCATTTGCCATCTTCTACTCTGTACAAAAGGGGAAGTTTGCCTTAATTAAAGCGACTTGAAAATTCAACTCTTCCTTCTCTTCAAGCGTGAGGTGAGTCTTAAAAATGAGCAACTCATTTGACTGAGTGAGTTGCTCACTGAGGTGAGTCGAAAGTCGCATCTCTAAACTTCATCTTAAACAGATGTTTCATTCTCAGAACGGCTGGCTTTCTCCAATTTCCCCTTCAATGTAGGGACGATAAAAGAAACTTCCTTTGTCACAGTTCCCTCTATGAAACCTCTCACGAAAAGATGGAAAACTGCCATCGTGTTTGGGAAACTAGTATACGCACAGTAGTACGCCTCAGAGAAGATCATTTCTCAAAATGAACTGGGGCGGAAGTGTTATGGAGAAGATTTCATATGCAAATAATGACTCCGACACAGAAATGAAGGTAGATAGACACAGATAATATGAAGGTAGATATACACAGATAATATGAAGGTAGATAGACACAGATAATATGAAGGTAGATAGACACAGATAATATGAAGGTAGATAGACACAGATAATACATATGAAGGTAGATAGACACAGATAATATGAAGGTAGATAGACACAGATAATATGAAGGTAGATAGACACAGATAATAAATATGAAGGTGTTATAGGGATTCTATGTTATAGGGACTCTGTGTTCTACTTCGTATAAATTGGGTACTTTCATATCTACGTATTCTACGTTTTAGTTTCCATTCAATGGGGTTACTTTTTATATTTTTCGCTCGAGCTCTCATTTAGTTTTTCCCCCTGTTTGTAGATAATATACTTTATGACCCGAGTTTCCAGGTCGACACCATTTTCCCCACTTCCCACTACAATATTAATCTTTTCTTTTAAAACTACCACTTCTTCCTTCTACCACTTTTCTTTTCTTTATTTTCTTCTTCTCCTCCTCCTCCTCCTCCTCCTTCTCATCCTCCTCTTTCTTCTTCTTCTTCTTCTTCTTCTTCTTCTTCTTCTTCTTCTTCTTCTTCTTCTGACCCGAGTTCCCTGGTCGACACCATTTTCCCCGCTTCCCACTACAATATTAATCTTTTCTTTTAAAACTACCACTTCTTCCTTCTACCACTTTTCTTTTCTTTATTTTCTTCTTCTCCTCCTCTTCTTCTTTTTCTTCTACTTCTTCTCCCTCCTCTTCTTCTCCTCCTCTTCCTCCTTCCTCTTCTTCTTCTTCTCCTCTTTCTACTTCTTCTCCCTCTTCTTCTCCTCCTCTTCCTCCTCCCTCTTCTTCTTCTCCTCTTTCTACTTCTTCTCCCTCCTCTTCTTCTTCTCCTCTTTCTACTTCTTCTCCCTCTTCTTCTTCTTCTTCTTCTTCTTCTTCTTCTCCTCCTCTTCCTCCTCCCTCTTCCTTCTTCTCCTCCTCCTTTTTTTTTCCTTCTACTGTTCTCTTTTTGTCCAAAGAATTAATTTCTTATAAGGGTGGGAAAATGGGGATTTTCTTTTCAGTTTCTCTTCTTCCTTCTCCTCCTTCTTCTTCTTCTTCTTCTTCTTCTTCTTCTTCTTCTTCTTCTTCTTCTTCTTCTTCTCCTCCTCCTCCTCCTCTTCCTCCTCCTTCTCTTCCTCCTCCCCCTCCTTCTTCTTCTTCTCTCTCATCCACCTGCAACTTCTATTTTACTTCGCAAGGATCTTCTTCAAGAAAGTTTTCTTCTTCAGGTTTTTTTCCTTCCAATTTTTGTGAACTCAAAAGTTAATATACGTTTTTTTCTCCTTTTGCTCACTCTGACCTGTGAGTTTGATTGGGAGCTTGGCCAGATCTTGTTTAGGATGAAAATTCCAAATTGTATATAGTTAGTTTTATGCTCACCACACATCCTTTTTGATGCCAAAGCCATAGACTCATTAAAACGAGGGTCTTTAGTGTCAGCCTCTCTGCGGATAGCTTGTCGCCGAATGAAGGGTAAAACCCCCATCACTGAACACCTAGCACACAGTGATGGTCTTCTTCTTCTTCTTCTTCCTAGCCTTTTCCTATCTCAATAGGGTCGGCATTTGGGCGATTCTTGTCAATACCTATACCAGCCAGCCCTATTGTGTACCTCAGTGACGTTAAACCCCTTGAAGATCGACAATTTTCCGAGGAAGCTATGCCCGAACTTTAGCTGCGAGGAATCTTCATGTTGGTTCTCCTTTTAATTCTAATGTTAAGCACATAAAGTTTTCTATTTAATTTCGTCGAAAGTTTGCATCTAAAAAAAAAAAAGATAAGGATTAGAGGGGTTATGGTATGATTTTTTTCTTACTATTTTGTTGGAGAAAAGTGGAGGAGAAGCCGAAAGGAGGGAGTCCTTCTTTTCCGTCTACTAGCTCCTGGGTTCGATTCCAATAATCGACAAGAATTTTGCACTCCCATCGCTCACAAAACCGCATAAAGTACGTCAGATTAAAGAACGTTGGAGGAATTAACAATATTGTGATCGTGGAAGTATTTCAAGTGATGATCTTGGCCGACAATAGTATACAGACGCTGTTCAAGGTGTGAAAAGAAAACGGAGTTACCAGGTAAGCACCCACCTTTGCGATAAAAGATAATTAAGCTTGGCGTTATAATTAGGTACGCTAAATGTTGCATAAGACTGTGGCGGCATTTTTTTTTTTTTTTTTTTTTTTTTTTTTTTTTTAATTTCACGGTGCAAAACATCAAACACTATTTTACAACACCAACCGACGGAAACGTGTCCTGATATCTCTCTTTCTCTCTCTCTCTCTCTCTTTCTCTCTCTCTCTCTCTCTTTCTCTTTCTCTCTCTCTCTTTCTCTCTCTCTCCTCCCCTTCCTTTATCTTCCTAACCCGGTTTCATGTTGGAGTGACGCTAGAATCTAGATGTTGGTTTTGCATGGGACCGGGGGGGGGCTTTTTTTTTTTTTTTTTTTTTTTTTTCTTCAATTAATTATTATTCGCGCTGGTTTTTCTCGCGTTTTCTCTTCTCTGTTGTCATAAGATGAGAAAGCCTGATAGTTCTATTCTACGAACTGAATTCCATTTTAGAACGGGAATAAAAGCACTCACAAAGGCCTATCTTCTTTTCATGTTGCATGTGACCAGATCTGTAACTGCTAACGTGGCGTGGTAGCTAGCGGCTAGCGGTGAGATAGCACATTGATTCCAGATGGATTACAAAAATTGATATCCTCATAACTTGCTTTTGGCGCTAAAACGTTAAGCAAAAAGGACATTTGACCCCTATCAAATTACTGCTATTAACGTTCTCTGGCTAAGAAGAGTGTTTTTTTTCCACCAACTTGATAACTATGTAGGTATACACCTAATGCTAGCCACTCACTGTCAGATGGTCTGAGTGTCTGATTAGACCTACGTCTCAAGCTTCTTCCGCCACACACGTTCCAACTTTCAGACAGACCGCCGCCTATCAGAGTGGCTGGCATGAGATTCGTGGTAGCGGAGATTAACAGTTAGGGATAGAAAAACATTTTTATTCATTCTTTCTTCTTCATCTTCTTTTCGTTTTATATTTTGGAGATGACATCTCGGCTTAATTAAATATAAAAACAAGCGGCAAGTTTTCACCTCCTCCCTCCTCCACTTTCTCCTCCTCCTTTTCCACCTCCTTATTTTTCTACTCATCCTTCCCTCTCCTCTTCCTCCTCCTCCAGTTCATTAAAACTATCTCTCCCATCATCTCCAAGCTTATCTTTCTCTCCATCTTGAATATTATTCTTTTTTTCTCTCTCGCATCCACGGTTTTTTTTTTTTCTTCTTCTCATCCTGTCTTTTTTTTTCTCGCTCTCCTATTTCAAAATTACACGAACATTTTCTTCTTCTTCTTCTTCTTCTTCTTCTTCTCCTCCTTCTTCTTCTCCTTCTTCTTCTTCTTCTTCTTCTTCTTCTTCTTCTTCTTCTTCTTCTTCTTCTTCTTCTTAGCGCGTCTGCCTTGTAAGCGCTAGACCGCGAATTCGATGCCCGCCCGAGGCGGATTTTATCCTGATGGGATAATGTTCGTTCTCGGAACGGCTGACTTTCTCCTATCCTGTCTTCCTTCTCTCTTCGATTTCGGATTTCGGGACGATAAGACCATAGCAGTTACAGTTCCCTCTGTCAAACCCCTTTAAAAAAATAATTAAAAAAAAAAAAAAAAACGCTCCTATCTTACTTCCTAAGAAGCCTCTTTTTTCGCCAAAAGTGTATTACTTTCTATTACCCTTATTTTTTGTACTATTCCTTTCCATAGGTAACGCTACTATTTTATCTTCTATAGGAGCCAAATTTTTTGACAATAGCCGGGGATCGAACAGGCATCCGTAATACATCATGCCGGAGCGGTGTACATAAGAAAAAGAAACAAGAATTCCGTAATAAGGATAAGTTTCTCCCCCAGGTATACCAACATGGCGGCGATGATACAAAAACATCCAGGTATAACAACCGTACAACACCCACTCAAACTTTACAGAAATGTTTCTTTTTTTTTTTTTTGCTTTCCTTATTTTTTTTTTTTTTTTTTTTTTTTTTTTTTCAGAGGTAATCTAGTTTCTTATGGGTAGTACAGGAATAAAAAAGCTAGAACTGTATATTTTACACATCTTATGTACAGCGAGTGAGTTATCACTGAGAAAAAAACTAGGGTGCCGGCAGCCCAATCGAGTGACTGGGTTCCGGAACTTCAATATGGAGCTCTATATCGGGAAGCTCGACGCTATAATATACATAGCATTCCAACAGCCTCAATAATAGAGTTCTTCCATCCTAACTTGTGGCACCCCATCACCAATTTTTTTCCTCAGTATAAGAAGAACTACTGACTCATTTCAGAGGAGTTCTCAGTGACTGAGCCCGATCTTAATTCCCCATACCTAAAATCAATTGAAGGATGACATTTTTTGATTCACTTAGCATTTGATTCACTGACTGAGAACTTTTTTTAATCATTATTATCAAGTTTCCATTTATTATTTTTATAACATAAAAACATCAGAACATACAAAATTCGTATAAATGGTGTGCCTACCCATCCGTAAAAGCAGAGCTTGTGCCACGGATGGGGAACTCACTCTTTACACACCTCTAGCAAGAAGGTATAATTCAATTTTCTCTTAAATTTCAATGGAAAGCTCAATAAGCTTAGCTAACTCTTAGGCCTCATTATTCGTAAGCTATAATGAGCTCCACTTACCATACCACTTAACTTCATATAGCAAGGTGTTGTACCAGTGCCTTAAGGAAATGGTGTCACATTCAAGAGCATATAGGGTATTATAGAGCATTCAAGAGTATAGAGCATTGAAGAGCAAAGAGCATTCAAGAGATCATTCGAGCCTAACACGGAAAGACTTTCAAGAGATGACACGATTCAAGAGACAATTATAAGGGAAGATGAAAGGCGTAACTTTCATCTTTCTACACTGAGTAAAAAATCTACATTGGAGTGCGAAAAAATTCGATGGTGTGCTACTTCGGGACAAAAATGCATTTCCATCCCTTTACTCTGATGACAGCCCTTTCTGAAGGTTTTAAAAATATTTCTGAAAGCTTTCTGGTATCCGTTTAATGACTCAATCAATCAATAGGCGCTATACAGCCCGGGGTGGGCCTTGGCCTCCTGAAGATTTGCATCCATGTAATACGGTCCTTGACCTTGGTTCCTCAGCCGGTCACTAGCATTGTCCTCAAATCACCCAGCACCTGGCCCATCCATCGAAGAAGTTTTATTACTAAAATCCAAAATTTTCGCCCGTGAGTGTAGCTGACTTTTCAGGTTCCAGGCCAACTCATTAGGTAAGCAAACGTGTAACATGTTATCGTTTACACAGACTAAGGGATGTGCAAAAACTCATCCTAACTAAGAAAGCTCTATACTGCTTTCAACGAAAGATGGCAGTGGAAAAAAGTTATATCTATACCTAAATATGTATTGAAAATTGGGTATTACGTGTAGTTTTCATTTTCAAAGCGGGTCGCGAGTTTGATTCCCGCCCAGCGTCCATGATGAACTTCAAGCGTGAGGTGAGTCTTAAAAAAATGAGCAACTCATTTGACTGAGTGAGTTGGCATCTCTAAACTTCATCTTAAACAGATGTTTCAATTCTCAGAACGGCTGGCTTTCTCCAATTCCCCCTTCAATGTAGGGACAATAAAACAAACCTCCGTTGTCACAGTTCCCTCTATGAAACCTCTCACGAAAAGATGGAAAACTGCCATCGTGTTTGGGAAACTAGTATACGCACAGTAGTACGCGTAGAAATGTAACTTTTCTATCTAAAGACCGCCTAGTTAGCTAGGAGGGGGGAGCGCCTATATTCTAAGGGCTAGGTCACAGGTTCGATTTCCAACCGGGGCGGACTTTATCCAAAGCGGATAAGGTTCGTTCTCGGAACGGCTGGCTTTCTTTCTAACATTCTGTTCTTCTGTTCAAATGGTTTCTCAAAAAAGTAACTACATGTAAAGAAAAAATAGACGTTTTATAGACCCAATGTAGACTAGAGTTGGTCAACACGAGAGAGAGGGAGAGATAAAAAAAAAAAAAAAAAAAAAAAAAAAAAAAAAAAAAAAAAAAAAAAAAAAAAAAAAAAAAAAAAAACCCACTGCGCGTTGTTAAAAAAAAAAAAAAAAAAAACGAAAAAAACAAAACAAAAAAAAGATACCTACTGTCCGATGTTAAGTGACGAAGAAGTTTCCAGAGATGTCAGGAAGAGAGGGGAAAGGGAGTGAGAGGGAGAGGCAGAAAGAGCACAAAAGAGGAATGAAGGGGCGAGGGGAAAGGGAGGAGAGAGGGGGAGGGGAGGGAGAGAAATAAAGAGACGCACGGAAGAAGGGCTCAACAAACTTTCGCCTGTAATTAAATAAAAGAAGGGACATGTCACTCGAAAACAGAAAAGGGAAGAGGGAAGAAAAGGGAGGGAGCTCAAAACTTCAGTCCCCGAAATTCCCGAGAATTTTGTTCTGAACTGTAAGCATAATCCTTCATGTCATATTTTTATACCCCACCCGACCTCACCTTTTTCTCTCCTCCTCCTCCTCTTTTTCTTCCTACTCCTCTTTTTCTTCCTACTCCTCCTTCTCTTCCTCCTCCTCCTCCTCCCTCTCTCGTCCTGGGAGAGTACCCGTCCAAAAAAGTATATGGGAAGTAAAAAAGTAGAAGAAAATTTATTACTTTTTCTCCCGTCATATTTAAGGGAGGGAGACTCTTTCCCCTTCTTTCTCTCCTCCCCCCCTTCCATTTTCTCTTCATTCTATATTTTTCTCCTCCTCCTCCTCCTCTTCCTCCTTCTACTCTTGACAATGATTTCGCTTTCTGTGCACATACCTTCCTTGAATAGAAACAAGAAAAACAGTGACATTTTTTTCCTTTATTCCAGGCATTCTTTTCTTCTCACCTCCCTCCCTCCCTCCCTCCCTTCCTTCCTTTTTGACAAGGTGTAGGTCCAAGTTCAAAGTTTGAGATATGTTTAGTTTTTGTATGTATAGAAAGGAGGAGGAAGTGGAGAAGAACTCAAGAGGAGGGGAAAGAAGAAGGAGAAGGAGGAGGAAGAGAACATTTTGCTGAGCATATTAAGAGAGGTGTGAAAGGAGGTGACAGGTGCTTGGAGAAATTTTAGACCATGAATTCTGGACAGATTTTATTCTATTTTGGGACACCGTATTTATTTCGATGTTTATGTACTACATACCTATACGAGATTGATTACGTAAAATTGGGCAATTATAATGTGTGTTGTTGGACTTTTTTTATTGTTGGGTATTTGAACCCTGGGGTTGTTCTCATAAACTCACAAAATCATAAAGAAAGGCTTGTGAAACTGAGGCAAGAATATTGAAGTTAAATTAAAATCAACAAAGAAATCCCATTAAACAAATATCAAAGCCTCTGAAACAATTAAGACCACGTTATTGTTTTAAGCAGAGCTGAAAACACACCTCCCCCCTCTAAAACGACTTTTTTATTCCACCGAAGTCTGGCAACCCCTCCATTCGGCTGGGGTGGTAATTCACAAATAAACAATTTTAATTGTTTTCTAATGCTGCTGTGTTTAGGGTTAAGTTCACTCGGCCGGAAAAATAAATGCCACCTTTTGTCGGCAGGCAGAAGTCAGAAACCATTTTTTGTTTGTTTGTTTTTTCTTCTCTCCCATTTTTTCTCCTTCTGCTTCTTCTCCTACTTCTTCTTCATCGCTGGCTCTCGCTCTCTCATTCCTTCTCTCTCTTATTGCTTTGTTCTTTATTCTTCGCCTTTTCCCCTGTTCTTTTCCATTTTTCTTTTGGCTGCTGAAGTGAACGACATCGGCAAGTGTAAATACTCCCTTTAAAAAGGCTAAAGCACCTTTAAGCAAAGCTTTCGCAAATTTTCACCTTGAAAAAGCGCTACTAAATTTTCACGTCGCTACTTTTTCAGAGGTAATCTAGTTCATTATGGGTAGTACAGGAATAAAAAAGTTAGAACTGTATTTTTCACATCCTATGTAATACAGCGAGTGAGGTATCACTGAGAAAAAAACTAGGGTGCCGGCAGCCCAATCGAGTGACTGGGTTCCGGAACTTCAATATGGAGCTCTATATCGGGAAGCTCGACGCTATAATATACATAGCATTCCAACAGCCTCAATAATAGAGTTCTTCCATCCTAACTTGTGGCACCCCATCACCAATTTTTTTCCTCAGTATAAGAAGAACTACTGACTCATTTCAGAGGAGTTCTCAGTGACTGAGCCCGATCTTAATTCCCCATACCTAAAATCAATTGAAGGATGACATTTTTTGATTCACTTAGCATTTGATTCACTGACTGAGAACTTTTTTTAATCATTATTATCAAGTTTCCATTTATTATTTTTATAACATAAAAACATCAGAACATACAAAATTCGTATAAATGGTGTGCCTACCCATCCGTAAAAGCAGAGCTTGTGCCACGGATGGGGAACTCACTCTTTACACACCTCTAGCAAGAAGGTATAATTCAATTTTCTCTTAAATTTCAATGGAAAGCTCAATAAGCTTAGCTAACTCTTAGGCCTCATTATTCGTAAGCTATAATGAGCTCCACTTACCATACCACTTAACTTCATATAGCAAGGTGTTGTACCAGTGCCTTAAGGAAATGGTGTCACATTCAAGAGCATATAGGGTATTATAGAGCATTCAAGAGTATAGAGCATTGAAGAGCAAAGAGCATTCAAGAGATCATTCGAGCCTAACTTTCTTCTTCTCCTCTTTCTTCTTCTTCTCCTCCTTCTCCTCCTTTTTTTTCAGTTTTAGTCTCCCTCTTCTCTCCACATCTTCTTACGTTTTGCTGTCTCCTGCTGATTTGAATTACTATGCTTCAGCACGACAATGCTGCTGTATCGACTGGATCTGCATCGTGCTCTAATGAGTCAGATAATGCTGATGACGTTTTTAAATTTCTATTTTTACCTATATATTTTTTTTTTTTTTTTTTTTTTTTTTTTTAGGGGTAAAAGTTCACTCGGCCGGAAAAATAAATGCCACCTTTTGTCGGCAGGCAGAAGTCAGAAACCATTTTTTGTTTGTTTGTTTTTTCTTCTCTCCCATTTTTTCTCCTTCTGCTTCTTCTCCTACTTCTTCTTCATCGCTGGCTCTCGCTCTCTCATTCCTTCTCTCTCTTATTGCTTTGTTCTTTATTCTTCGCCTTTTCCCCTGTTCTTTTCCATTTTTCTTTTGGCTGCTGAAGTGAACGACATCGGCAAGTGTAAATACTCCCTTTAAAAAGGCTAAAGCACCTTTAAGCAAAGCTTTCGCAAATTTTCACCTTGAAAAAGCGCTACTAAATTTTCACGTCGCTACCCAAGTTCGAAACCCAGCCCTCCGGATTAAGAGTCCAACACTCCACCTCTGAGCTACTGGGGCTAGGTAATCTTCTTTGTAACTTGTACTTTACAAAGTGGGTACAAAGAAGTGATGAAATGAAAAGCAAATGAAAGTAGCAAATAGGTCAAGAGAATGCAGCAATCTTCACTTGAACTTGAAGTGTCTCTCAGGAAAGAAACATCTACCAATGAACACTTAGATTGCTATCATTCAGAGCATAGGGTACTTAGGATAGAATCTAATCTAACACCTATTTAACTTCAAATTTCAAATCTATCTAATATCTAATATCAGATCCTCAAGCATTTGACAGTTTGCGCTTGTTATACCGCATTACTCAATAGGGGAATTATAGAGGGGTTATAAAAATAAGGTCATATATTATTCAAGGGGATTTTCTGCATCAACTTGAATAGCAACTGTCCAGATTCCTACTATACAAGACGCGAAGTCAGCATTTTGAAACTTTTCTACGGACAACACTTGGACCATATAGGTTCACCACTGAACTTACCTTAAGAGTAGGCTGGGGAAGAATCTGTCGTCTTCAACTGCATCCACCTGTAAGCAGAAAGAAAATGTAGCAAATTAGACTACTAAGTCAACAGAGGAGAGGATCGACTGGTAATGTGGAGTCCGCTGGTTCAAATCCCTGTCAAGTTGGCGGTGACATTGGGAGCGGGGTTTACTCTCTCTCTCTAGGACCCAGTTCAATCCAGAATGGAAGCCAACTCCGACTTCGTAAAACACGGCCTAACCGTTCAACATTATTCTCAATATTTTTTCAGCATTTTGAAAGACACATAAGTCCTATTAACATGGGAAGGATATCACTTCTCACACTTATGTTAAAGTAAAATCCTTCCTTCAGGATAAGGAAAGTAAAAAGGCACGGAGACAAATTTATAGTGAGCAGGATGAGCGAAGAAAAATAAGGTTAAGAGGTCCCATGTGAACAAAAAAGTTCATTTTTTTAATAACGGGGAGAGAGGACAGGGAGGTATGGCGGAGAAAAATTGCTGACACCTATCGAAAAAATCGTAGCTTGGGGATATTCAGAGGTGGGGAGGAAATGGGAGGTGAGAAAAGGAGGAGGAGAAGAAGGAAAAAGGGGATTGAGAGAAGAGGAAAAGAAGGATGTGGAGAGGTAGGAGTAGGAAAAGGAGGTTTAAGAGAAGGCTAGGAAGAGAGAAGAAGGATGAATGAAAGGAAGAAGGAGAAAGAGGAAGAGAAAAAGACACATGCAGAGGAGGAGATGGTATAAGAATAGTAGAGGACAGAGAAGGAAGAAGTGGAAAGGGTATGAAGGACCATCAATCATTCTATTATGAAATGTGGACATGTGGAACAAAGAAATGAGAGGAGAGTTAGAGAAATGGAAGGTAAGAGGTATACCGAAGAAGTGGAGAAGGAGGAAAAAGAAAAGGAGGAGGAGGAGAACAAATTAATATGACAAATAACAAAATAGACATCGATATGAAAAATAATAGATCTTTACAAAACAAATACCTAATGTTTTCTTGCCTGCAATGCCCTAATTTTCCTAACAATATGACCAATAATAGATTCCTCAGCTGCTAAAAATACTAAACCAACCCACAAAGCAATCCACGGCATAAGAATTTATTGGCAGCTATTCATAAGTATCAGTTCTGAGGTAGGTATCGTAAAAAAAAGCCAATAATTTATACAAAAGGAATGGAGGCGAATAAAATCCCAAGGTTTCAAGGAAGGCAATACCGAAACACGCAAGGAAAAAGAGGAAGTAATATTGTAAAAAAAGAATTGAAAATAAAATACAAGAAAAGAGAGGAAAAAGCTCGTGTTCATACAATAGAAAACTAATAAAAGTAGAGAAAATAAAAGTCAGAGAGAGCGAAAGAGGGAGGGAGAAGGAAGAGAATGAAAGAAAGGACCAAAACGAAATAAACTGCCTCAGAAAGTTTTTTTTCCAACAAAGAGAACAGAGAACGATTGAAAGAGGGAAAAAGTTGTGAAATTTCTGGTAATGTCATAAAAATTATGTTCTTGGAAAGCAGGCCTGGAAATTATGTATATGTATTATGTTTGCAGAGTTTGCTATTATAAGCATCAGGACCGGATACAATTGTCGAAGAGGAATGTACTTAAAGAGCAGAAAAATGAGTCATTTCCCAAGGTGAAATTTGATGAAAAAAAAAATCGTACTCACAATTTACACATTTACAAGTATGTTGGAAAAAGATTGAAAAAAAACTGATTCACACCATTTTCTGATTTTCCAACCCTAAAATTGAAAGATACGTTTTTCAACTTAAAACAGTGTTTATGGAGTGTAAACTACGATTACAATGGCTGTAAACCACGTACAGTAACACTAACGGGCATTCAAGGTAAAACTGGGACAGAGAGACAAAAGGATAACTAAGGGGCAAAAGACCTTTTTTTCTAAGCAGGACAAAAGTGGTAGGAAAGAGGACAAAGGGATAAGAAAGAGGACGAGGAGAGTACGGAAAGGATAGAATAAGACAGGTAGGAAATAGAACAAAGGCAGAAGAAGGAGGAGAATCGCGAGGAAAGAATAAGGACAAAGGGGAGAAGGAAGAGAAGGAGAAAAGGAAGGCAGGTGGAGAATGTAAAGCAATAAAAGAGAAAAACAAATTATACGGGAAAGGTAAGAAGGCAAAAGGAGGAGAAAGGGAGGAGGAAGAGAGGAGAGGAAGAGAAAGAAGAGGAGAAAGAAGGAAGGGAGGGAGAAAGAGAAACAGGAAACAAGTCACACATAAAACTTGCCATTTAGATCATAAAAAAAGTTTTTCTATAATTTTGTACACAATACTTGCGGGAGACAGAGTTAAGAGTCAAGAGTTAGGGTTTGCTGAAAAACGCCTCTATTGTGTCAACGCACCTTTTGAAAATTTTCCAAATGGGGTTCTAAGGGTGCTCTAGGGGGTTTCAATTTTAAGCCCTGTTCACAGGCTACAACATATCTCCTTATCTACCAACTTGGTCTTCGGACAGATGGTTTGCGTCTGTAGTCTGTACGCTATACGCAAAATTTGAACAAACTTAGATCTATTTCCCTTTCGGAAACTGAAGCAATTTCCCCTCTTCAAGATGGCGGATTTCCAATGGTTTCGTACAGGCGTTACCACGCGGCTCTGTTCACAGGCTACAACATATGTCTTTATCTACCAACTTGGTCTTCGGACTTTGCGTCTGTAGTGTGTACGCTATACGCAAAATTTGAACAAAATTAGATCTATTTCCCTTTCGGAAACTGAAGCAATTTCCCCTCTTCAAGATGGCGGATTTCCAATGGTTTCGTACAGGCGTTACCACGCTAAAAGAAAGGAAATCAATAAATAAATGTCTTTTCTTTGTGTTACTATATCACAACTTTGGTGCTCACTGCAGCATTGTAGGATTTTTCCAAATACATATATCGCAATAATCCAGCTCCTAATTACCTACCATGCTGGCACCGGTCGCTATGCGCATTTATATTACATAGCTACTCATTTTCCTCACGAGGCTGAGTGGGCCCCGTAACGGCCAGTCACGGAATCAATCATTTGCATGATACAAATTTCTTGACCCCGCCGGGAATCGAACCCGGGTCTCCCGCGTGCAAGGCGAGCGCAGTGACCACTACACCATGGGAGCTGACGTTAAAAGAAAGGAAATAAAGTTCAGAAAAGGTGGAAATCGTCTCAGCTTCCGAAAAGAAAATACGAATTTACAGGTCTGACCCAATGAAATGATCTTTCGACAAGATTGGAAGACCAAGAAGTTAAGAGACATTTCGTTCGCGTATGCACCGGGCTCAACACATTGTGTCCCTGACGAGACCAAGGGGTTAAAAACAAAAGTTTTGAGCCCAAAAGTAAGAAGTTTCGAAGGGGAAGACCTAAATGTGTGTTTCGAGGTACAACATGTCAACTTTTGTATACCATAGTTATTTATATTTAAAAAGCAGAAAAAAATTAAGGCGAAAAAGTAAAAGTGTATTTATTGTATAATTTAAATTAAATTGAAAAAAAAAAAAGAACTTTTACTTGGGTTGAAAGTTTAGACCCAGTACTTTTGTTCACGTAGCAAGCGCGTTGTTTTTCCTTGCTTCATCAATTATGCTGATAAAACTTTTTCTTCCAGCTTGGAGAAAACTTTAAAAAGAAAGTATAATATCTTGTTTGCCGTTTCTTCTTCTCCATTGCTTTCAGCAGATACATCTACCTTGAAAAGTAATAAAAATGAAAGCTTTCCTTGGTATCTTAGAGACCTAGATGTGACGATTCCAGTCAGGGATTGTAATTTTACACTTGAAATTACTCTTACAAAGCTACATACTTGATATTGGATAGGTTGGATATAATGACAGAAAAAAAAGTAAAGTTCGAAAATAGAATCATCCTTGATGAACTTTTCATCTGGTGTGTTTCGTGCTTCATTTTGTTTAAAAGAAAACAAAAGAAAGAAAAAAAAAAAATCAAAGGAAATCCCCTTCATGAGAATAAAGCAGAATCAGAATATTATTTACACTTCGAATATTCAAAAGGAAAAAGTAAAAAAAAAATTGGCAGAAGTTTTTGGAATATGCCTCCTTTTTGTTATACTTTCCCTTAAGTTTCTACTCGCCAGCTTTTGGCTTTTGTTTGTCGATTTTTTTCGCCCCCTTTGTATTTTCAAAACAAAGGAATTCAAAGAGATAGGCTCATAAGCGTCGGAAAATGCTAAGGCCTTATCATCCAAAGATCTTGTATCGGATTGATTAAGGCTTAATGGATTGTTTCAGTGGATCCCTCCACTAGATTACTTCAACAGAATACATAATATCCACTAAAAGTAGGTAATATTAACACAGAAAGAAGAAGATAAAGTAAGGAGAGTGACAAGAGCAGGAGAAAGAAGAGGAGGGGGGGAGGAGGGGTAGGATGAGGTGGAGAAAGAGAAGGAGAAGAAGAAGGAGAATACGAAGACGAAGAGAAGAAACAAAACAATGTCAGAGCAGCATGTGCTTTACATAATACATAGGTACTCGTATTATGGATACGAACACTCGTATATAAGTCCTATATCTCTTGTTTTGCTGATACATATCTCTTTCGAGATAAAATTTAATTTCAAATGACAGTCCTAACTTTGACTCGTAACTTGTGTTCCAAGAGCTTTACAAAAGGAGCTTTCTGTCTTTCGATACTAACATACATTATGCATATCGGCATAAATATATTAACATAATACGTATACTTATTGTCAATATATATCTGAATGCTACATGGTTTAGGCCGGATTCCTACAGAGACAGAGGGGAAAGTCAAGGTCGTATCGTCCTGAAATGCATGGAACAGACAAGGAGGATGGGATAGAAGAAAGACGGCCATTCCGAGAAGGAACCTTATATGTTGAGAATTGACCTGAACTGATAGTGGAAATCGGACTTTAGCATTCCTAAAGGTACCTTCACATGGTTAAGCCTCTATCTTGAGCGCTTAACCCCTTATTGGGGTCGAGTGAATTGGAACACATCACATGCCTTCAGGCACACTCCATTTGTCAAGGGTTTAGGCATTGCCTTGCCCTTGGGATCAATTTAATTTGAAGAAACCCATATACTGATGAAAATTTGTAATGAAACAATAAGTTGAAAAATAATCTTTACTGGAGGGATAGAGATACCTGCTTTACGACCACACTCTGTGCATTTAGGAAAAGCGACGTATTTTATGAACACACTGTATGTGCATGGGACGGGGTAGGTATATTATGAACACCCTGTATGTATTTAGGAAAAGCGGCGTATGGTATGTGTCTTTTTCTAATTTTCCCTCTGTCAGTTCCATTACGTCTACATGTGTGACACAATAACTATATGTAGCGTTTTAACAATTTACAATCGGAGGAGGCGGAGGAGAAGGAGGAGGAGAAGGAGGATGAGAAGGAGGAGGAGGAAGAGGAGGAGGAAGAGGAGGAGGAGGAAGAGGAGGAGGAGGAAGAGGAGGAGGAGGAGGAAGAGGAAGAAGAGGAGGAGATGGAGGAGAAGGAGGGGGAAGAGGAGGAGGAGAAGGAGAAGGAGGAGAAGGAGGAGGAGGAGAGAAGAAGAATTAGGAAGATAAGGAGGAAATGAAGGAAGAAGATAAAGATAAGAAAGAGGATTAAGCCAAAGATTTTGTATTGATTTTTTTTAGAGGGAGTAGGAAAAGGATTATTGTAAGCTCAGAATTGGAGTCTTGATTTTGTATTGAATGAGGTTTTTGAGGGAGGAAGGTTGTTAGAGGGAGGGAGGGAGGGAGAGAGAGTGGAGGAGAAGAAGAGAAACACTACAGAAAATAGAGAGGAGCAAATTCAAGAAGCATTCACACCCATTCTAGAAATCTCTCCCTCTCTCTCTCCCTCTCTCACTCTCTCTCATCGTGAAAATTGTATTTCTTTTCAAGAACTTATCTTGAAAAGAGAAAATTGCAAACAATATAGTTTTTTTCGCCTCCTCCTCCTCCTCCTTCTCCTCTTCTTTCTTCTTCTTCTTCTCCTCCTCCTCCTCCTCCTCCTCCTCCTCCTCCTCCTCATATATTTCTCTCTTTGCTTACATTATATTTTTTATCAGATCTCTTCGCTCTTCAAAACTTATTTATCACATCCTAAAAAGAAGAACTGAGAAGAAAAATCTGGAAAAAAGGGAAAGTTTAAATGTGTGAGATCTTATTATCGTACAAAAGAAGTGATAATATACAAGAGGAGTGCGCGGAGTGCTCCATCCTATTTGTTTCCATCTTTCCATTGCCACTCCTTTCCAGAGGAAATGGAAAATTTTCAAGAAGAAAGCAGGCAAAAAACTGGAAATCGGAAAGTTTAAATCGATGTCGATCGACGAGGAGAAACTATGTTATCGATGCAGTGTGGACGGTTCAGTCGACATCGATTGACGGCCCGTCGACCATGTGTGGAAACACCTTAAGCCTCTCACACGGACGTGACGTGTGTGGCGGACTTTGTAAGTTCCTCTATGTGAGTTACTTCCACACTAGTTATAACCTTATAACAAACAGGCTATTTGACCCAGGGTGTAATTAGTGGAAGTGAGGTAATAAAAGTCTACCGCGCCTCGTAATATCAAAAGTCCCAGGTCATTAAAATGACTTTCGTGCTTGTTGTCGATTTATTAACTGTAATTATATTAATTAAACACTAAACAGCTAGTTGTTTTCAACCTGTGGTTGATGGGGGGGGGGGGGGACGGGGGGTTAGAGTTTGAGATTAAACTTATAGATTTTTTTCCAGAGTCTCTCTCTCTGCTGCTCTTGCCTCACTCACTCTCTTATCTCTCTCTCTCTCTGTCCCTCTCTCTGTCATCTCTCTCTCTTTCTCTCGTCACTATATACTCTCTCTCTTCTCTCTCGCGTCGTACTCTCTCTCTCATCTCTCTCTCGGTTTCTCTCTCTCCTGGTGATCTTTCTCTCTCTTCTCTCTTCTCTCTTCTCTTCTCCTCTCTCTCCTCTCTTCCTCTCTCCCCGCCCGGCCTCTCTCTCTTTCTCTCTCTCTCTTTCTCTCTCTCTCTTTCTCTCTCTCTCTTTCTCTTCTCCGTTACACTCTCTCCCTCCCTTTGAAACTAATAGCTTAGGAGATGTATTTTATTATATACCATATCTTGTTAAATAAAGAAGAAAATATTAATCAATCAATCAATCAATCTTTCTCTCTCTCTCTTCCTTTCTCTCTCTCTCTTCCTTTCTCTCTCTCTCTCTTTCTTTCTCTCTCTCTTTCTTTCTCTCTCTCTCTTTCTCTATCTCTCTCTTTCATAACTTAATTTTGAATTTTTTCGACTTGATATGATGTACCTAACTACCTAGGTACGTAGAATACAAACGTAACAAAGGTGAAAGTATGTACATATATGTAAAAGTAGGTACATTATGTTATGTATATGTTGAAAGTATACAAAGGTAAGCAGGTACCTACTCCATTAGCTCAAAACATTCACACATGAGACCATTGTTGGGGACAGACAAGGACAGATATATCTGTTCACTTTGGGGACAGACAAGGACAGATATATCTATTCACTTTGGGGATTGAAATTTTGTGGAAGAGAGAAAAAAAGATGGATCGAGAGATAGAAAAATATAAGAGAGAGAGAGAGAGAGAGAGAGAGAGAGAGAGAGAGAGAGAGAGAGAGAGAGAGAGAGAGAGAGAGAGAGAGCGAGATGTTAGGAGAAGGAAGAAAGAGATAAATAAAAGATATATCGAGAAAAAGAAGAGTGAGAAAGATAGAGAGTGATAAGAGAAAGAGAGAGAGACTTCGACCTTTTTTATATGCTCGGGTGTTTTTCCTCTTTGGAAAATGATTAAATGCAAGGATCTCTCTCTCTCCCTCCCCTTTTGTCTCTTTCTCTCTCCCTCTCTCCATCTCTCTCTCTTCTTCCCTCCCTCCGTTACACTCTCTCCCTCCCTTTGAAACTCACTATTCCTTCCCTTTCTCCCTCCTTCTCAATCCGTTATTTTAAAACACATAATATATTGCTTTCCTTTAGCTGGAAGTGGAAAAATCCCTACTCACTGGATTTTTTCCCTCGTGTGACCCTTTTCACCTCCTTATCTTCCCATAGGGTTGACATGTCCTCCCTTTTTTTGTCCCTTTTCTTTCTTCCCTTTGTCAGAACCCTTTTTCTTTTCTCTTCCTTAACGTTTTCATATCCACTAGATTTCAACTTCTTCTTGCAGATAAATTATAAATTGGAGGCTTTTAAGCAAGGAGAACTTGGACTGCCAACATAGGACTGAAAAGTATCCCTACTTAACCTTGTAGGCCCTTTTTGGGGTGAAAGAGCTTTTCTAATGCCCAATGCCTCAGGTAGAAGGTCAAGGACCTGAGAAAAAGGCTTTTCTAATTGGGAATGTTTTTGAGAATATACTTCAAGCAGTAAGCTTTAGTTAGGTTCGCATTCAAAAATCCATTACTGGGTGATGGGTGATACGGTTTCTCCTTTCACGAAAAAACGGTGCTCGAGCCGCATTCTACACTGGCAGGTACTTCGCGGGCCACAAACTCAGGTTAGGAGGCCGGTATTCAGGATTTTCTCCACATTTTCTTGGTCCACCATACTAAAAGAGCAAAAACGAAGCCCGATGGGGCCCACCCGAAAAGGCCACAAAAATGGTCTGGTCGATATCAAACCAAAACAATCGGTAAGTAGGCAATACTTATTCAACAGGAAACAATTGGGAGGACCCAATACACTGTTATAAAGAAATATTAAAATAATGGACCCGACATAAGGTGATGCACACAATGAACAGTTATCTAAATGATAACCTGCAAAACATGATACGAGGCAAACTCCTACGCGTAATGCATGCAAAGCACCCAACGCAATCACACACAGTCACCTAACATCTAATGGTTCTAGCAGAGTCACCTCTAGATCATTATGTAGTCAAATCACGACGCCCTGGTTCTACGAGTATACTGTCAAAATAAAGACCTAGGAAAAGTCCAGAGGTCAAAAATAGCGGAAAAGCATATTCAAAGTGTTGAATTTCAGGATGTCCCGGATCCAGGCTAAATAAGTATCTATTTCTGCGGTGTTAAAGGGACTTTTCAGTCCTAAAATGGAACTATAAGGTATACTATAAGTAAACAAGGTGTATTATATTCTATTGATTTAATTAGCTTTGTCTAGCGAGTATGTCTTTTTGGGTTAGTCTGTGTTCTTGAGAGATCTTGGATCTCATCAGAATTCACCTCAACTGAGTCTAAAAATGAAATCTTGTTTGCTCTATTTCTACACTTTACATACATATACCTACTCAATTCAGTATGTAACTAATAACTATGTAGTATACCTATGTATATTACACTCAGAATTACATACGAAGGTTTCCAAAACTTCCAAATCAGAGTTCGTTTCGGTGGAAAGCCAATTATAAGGGTCGTAAAAGCCAAAACCGCTGTCTGAAATGCGAACGTCTGAGCTGTTTAGCATTTCAGTCCCTAGCCCCTTTCTCTCCTCCCTTTTTCGTTTACTTTCCCCTCTCTTATCGTTCTTATTTCGCCTTAAACCCCATCCCTTTTTTTCATTCCTCTTTCTTCCCCTCTTACCGTTCTATCTTCCTCTTAAGTCCCATCTTTCCCCTCATCTGCAAAAGAGTCTGAAGCTCTGAAGTCATCTCTCTCCTCGTTTGAAAAGTTCAACAGAAAAAGAGAACTCTATAGCTGTAATCTCCCAAATTAATAGATAGAATGAACTTCTCAAACATAAATTCTACTCTAATATAGTTATAACTACCACTTTTGTCCCTTCTGAACTCTCCAATCCTCCCTTTTCCCCTCTTTAACACCTCCAGTTACCTATAAACTTACATTTCCACACAGAAAATCCCATATACTTTTCCACATTTCCTCCTCTCACCCACCACTGCCCAGAAATGGACCTCTCCTTTTTTATCTCCTCTTTCACCTCCCTCCTACAGCCCCCACTTATAGACTTTCCTGTAGACTATAACAGTAAAATCTTGAAAGTTTGTGTTTTTATTCGCTCCACAGTAACTTTCAACTATTACAAAATAGTATTTTGTAAGTTCAGACTTCAGTTATTACAAAATAGTTGATTCTTTCCCAGCTTTTCCTTTGCAACATCTCTTCAACTTGGATTATTAAAAGATATAGTTTTGTTTATGATTTTTTTATTGTTATTAGTTACATGCACATCTAGCTTGTCTTTTTTTATGGTTTTTATTTTTCTAGCAGAACTCTAGAAAATAGTGCACTCTTAACCACTTTTTGGCAAAAAGATTGAAACAGAGAGGATACTCAGCTAAAATAAAGAAAGCTAGTAGCTTGAACATCACAATATGTGTAGGGAATGAAGGAACCTATACATTAATACAATGTGCAATGAAAAAGTAGTGGATTTTCTCCCCACAAATCTCGAACTACATTTCGAGTTAGATGCTACTAGCTTTCCTTCTAATTTCAAGCAAAAAGAAAGCAACTTTTTAAATAGGAAAAAAAACTAATATATCTCTTCCCCTTTCTGAATTAATTTCATAAATTAAAAGAACTTCAACACCAGTTTTTGCGGTTGGGTGAAAAAAAAAAAAAAATTAATTCTAATGCTTTCCTACCGGGGTTACCGTTTCGAGTGGAAAAACGATGGCTTTATAGGGGGCCAACATCTGGTCTAATCTTTGTTTCTCCCCCTCCCCTAGCTGAGTAATCCCGGAACAGGGGGATGTACTCCCCTCAGTCCTTTGTACGTAATTGTAGTAAACTTAATTGTAGTAAAAATAATTGTAAGGAGGTTTCCCTTGCTACCGAGCCGGGCCGTCCGACGGGAACAAATGGGGACGCTGGGGACTATCTCTTCAGGAGAAGAAACTACTAAAAGGAGAACGCACGATTTGACACAACAATATGTATTCACCATGAAATTGGGAAAATATATTTAAATACAAAGAAACAGAAACTTTTGATATTTCGCAGAGATTTAGGTATCGTATAGGAAGCGCTCTACTTTCTTCCCTCTCCGTCTTGCTTCGAGCTTAGTTCCAAATTGACCAAATTCCACTGTCTTCTCTCTCTCGCGCGGTAGGTATCCCCCCTGCCCCTCTCCCACGGCATGGTATCGCTAGGCCTCCTGAGGTAACGAGATGGAGCAGAGTTGGGACAAAGTTTAACAAAAGTTACGGGGTGGCTCCTGTACGTGTATACAGGGAGGTACCACGTTACACCCCTCCCTCCCAAAGAAAAGGTCGAACGAAAGCTGAGAACACTTACCAATGGACCGGAAACCAACCACAATTGCTAAAATCCTAACAGGTACGTCGCTAAGGTCCTAACTATTCCTGAAGCAAAAAGGGATCCTGACAACCACCTAATAGATAACCACATTGTTACATCTGACACTGACAGAGAATGACTACAGAAAAAGAAAATAAAAAAATAATAAAATAAAAATAAAACTATAGGTAACAAACCAAACAAGGGGCCTAATGTGACCAAACAATTAAAATAAATAATAATAAGAACAATAAAAAAAAATACTTAACCAAAATACATAATGGCACAATAGGAAAACAACGCTCTAGGGGCACCTCACTACACAATACAGACGGACCTAAATAAGGAGAAAAGAATACTCTCCAAATACCAAAGGCTGCTGGCCCGAAATGTGATGCTCGAATGAGCCGATAAGTAGCTAGTGAAGGGAAGAAAAGTCAAGCCTGCTCGGCTTTAACCCTACCCAGGATTTTCCCGTTAACGTGGGTTATATGGCCTTAAGTGTTTAACGTGCCACCGACCGGCTGGGTCCCTCTGATCCGTCTCCAACTCATAAATCACGGGAGACACCTGACACTTAATCACGAAAGGTCCAATCCATTTCGTATCCAACCTGGCACTATAGTGTTGAGGAGCAGAGGACAATTTAAAGTTAGTCCGTAAAACTCTATCTCCTATTGAATAGGTCACCTGCGTGTGATTCCTATCATAATACTTCTTCTGTGATAAGGAAGCCTTTTCCTGGTTCCTTCTCACTAATTCATATAATTCCTCTAACCTCTGAGTCCTACAGACGCGCTCGGCGGGAGCGGTAGATTCATATTGGTGTTCCCCGTCTGCCTCTAACTGATCGCGCAAGACGGCGGGTCTCCGTAACTCGCGGCCATAAGTTAGAATAGCCGGGGTATATCCCGTACTCTGATGTAAGGAGGTGTTCAAGGCAAAACTAAATTCGGGCAAATACTGGTCCCATTGCCTTTGTTTTTGGTCTATGTAGGCCTGTATCATTATTTTGACGTCACGGTTCCTACGCTCGGTCAAATTCGACTGAGGACAATAAGGGGGAGTGAGTCGATGCCTGACACCTACAGATAATAAGAAGGACTCAAACTCTTGGGAAATAAACGAGCGTCCGTTGTCACTCACCACACTACGAGGCGCTCCGAATCTATAAAGAATATGCTTTTTAAAAGCATCAATTATCGGGGCCGTTGTAGCGACGCGGAGAGGTACCAACTCTACCCATTTAGTGAAGTGATCCACGAATACTAAAATATACTGATTCTGACGGGAAGACCTAGGATAGGGACCTAACAAATCCATATAGACCGTCTCATTAGGTCCTTCGGCATTCCTAAAATGCATCAACCCTGGTGACTTATGGTTTATAGGTTTAACCTTTTGACAAGTGACACACGAGCGAACATATTTCACCACATCTCTCCACATGGTGGGCCACCAATACAGATGGGCTATTTTGTCGTAAGTTTTCTGAACACCCAAGTGTCCCCCTGTGTCCTTTCTATCGTGATTTTCCTGTAAAACTAGAGAAACCTGTTCGGTTCGTAAAACTAGTTTCCAGGGCCTAACCTCGTCTCTTAATAGGGAATCTAACGAATCTAAGCGTCGCTTGTAAAGTAAGTCACCAGATACGAAATAATCAGGATAACGTTCCGGCTGTTCTCGGACATTCCTCAACTTCTCTGAGTACCACACATCCTCTATGACCTTGTTAGGAGGGTTAATACTCTGTATAGCTAGTAACGAAGCCTGAGGGATCCGACTTAGGGCATCGGGCACCTGGTGCATGGCCCCCTTCCTATGTATGATGTCCATATCGTAACTAGCGAGCTCCAAACCCCATCTAGATAACCTAGGGGTCGGATTTCGAAGTTGGCTCAACCACCTCAACGAGCTATGGTCCGTAATAACCTTGAAATGATAGCCCTCTACATAAGGTCGGAACTTTTTTACAGCGAAAATTACGGCCAGGCACTCCTTCTCAGTTACTGTGTAATTTAATTCGGGGCCGGTCAGGGTTCGACTAGCGTAGGCGATCACCCTTTCCTGGCCATCCTGTTCCTGACTGAGCACACAACCCAAACCAGAGTGACTAGCGTCCGCCTGAATGACAAATTCTTTCGTGAAATCAGGGCGGGCCAAGATGGGGGGAGACGTAAGTATAAGTTTCAACTGATCAAAGGATTCCTGTTGTACCGCGCCCCATTCCCATTTTTGTCGTTTGCGCAACAGTTGGGTTAAAGGTTTGGCGATGGTGGCGAAATTTGGAATGAACCGACGGTACCAAGAACAAAGCCCAAGGAATCGCCGGGTCTCTTTCAAGGTGCGGGGAGGAGGATATTGTATGATGGGCTCTACTAAGTCTGAGCTGACCTTAAGCCCCTGATGGTCAATGAGAAACCCGAGAAACAATAATTCGGACATCCCAAATTCACTTTTTCCCCAATTTATCCTCAACTTGGCCTCTAACAGCTTTTGGACAACTTGTTCAACTACCTTCAAGTGATCGTCAAAACTCCCCTCGGTCGCGATGAGGATATCGTCTAAGTAACACCACACCCCCTCTAACTCGGGGCCTAATATTTTGTCCATGATTCGTTGCATGGTGGCCGTGGCGCCAGTCAACCCAAAGGCCATGCGTTCGAAACGAAAGAAACCCCTCCCCAGCACGGGGAAACTAGTGAGATCTTTACTTTCTTCTGTCAACTCTACGTTCCAGTACGCACTCTTAAGGTCCAATTTTGACAAGTAACGTGCCTTACGTAAGCTATCACAGATTGAATCCATCCTAGGTACAGGGTACACATCTTTCTTAGTGACCGCATTTAGTTGCCTAAAATCCAAGCAAAATCGGTGCTCATTATTGGGCTTTTTGACCAAAACAATCGGATTGGCCCAGGGGCTACCCGAACATGGAGTGATAACTTTCTCGGCCAACATTTTATCCACTTCTTTATGTATGACCTCCTTCAATCGAGGATTAACGTGGTAGGGCGCCTGTTTAATGGGCTTGGCGTTCCCCACATCTATGTGATGCTTTCCTACCGGGGTTACCGTTTCGGGTGGAAAAACGATGGCTTTATAGGGGGCCAACATCTGGTCTAATCTTTGTTTCTCCCCCTCCCCTAGCTGAGTAATCCCGGAACAGGGGGATGTACTCCCCTCCTTAGGGGGGTGAATGAATCTGAAAGTCTCTTCGGGTTTATCCGCGAAGAAATATTCCTGTCCATGGGAACTAATCATCAAATCCACCTTCCCCAAGAAGTCTTGACCGAGGAGTAAATCAAGGGTAAGTGACGGTAAAATACGCGCCCCAATGGCCTCACTCCGGCCTTTGATGTGAAGAGGCAAACCGATGAGTTCTTTTATAGGCTCCAACATACCATTAGCTACTATAGCGTACTCATTCTCCACCCGGTATTTCGCCAGGGGCAAATGACTCACCCGCTCTAAACCCCGCTCCGAAATGTAAGACAAGGTACTACCGGAGTCTACTAAAGCTACCAGGGGTACGTTAAAAATATGAACCTCTACGAACCAACGGGGGTCCAAGTTAGAGGGCAGGGGTCGTAATAAGTCCTTTTTATACCCACTTAAATTTCCAGCGTCAACTATCAAAGAGTCCAGGGCGCATACCAGCAATCCGTAAGTGTTTAAAAATCCAGGCTAATTAAGTACACTAATTGATCCAACCGTGACGGAAATTTGGTCCTGGTCCGAAACCTGGCAAATGTGGCAAGAGACCACCGACTCCGAATGTTTCAGAGTGAAAGAAAAGAACCTCCTGTCTCCACCGATTTGTCGAGTCAAGCTAACATCGTAGGCTACCGCCTCCAATTTCCCATGAATAAGATTGGACCAGATGAGCATGCGGGGCTCCAGTGGCCTAATCCCCTCGGTCCACCGAGGCGGTCATTTCCTGAACGGAAGCCCGCTTTTGGAACGAGTCTTTTATTCTCGGGCCCGGATGGTAAAGACTCAGCCTGAGGAGAAAATCACTACTCCTCCTCTAGGGGAGCCTATATAGAGCGCATCCAGAAGGCGTAATAGCAGGCTAGCGCTTTACAATAGAGCGTTCCTGGAACTTCAAATATTCACCTTCCAATTTCATATGGCCACTGCTAGGGTTCCAGAGCAACGTCCGCAAAACCGGGACCATCTCCTATTCGGCGTCTAGATCTTCCCAGAGGTCCAGGCTTGACAAACTCAGCCCGGTCACTGGGAATAATCTACCATGACGGAACCGAAACCATGGCGCAAATCCTCCCCTACTCGAGGCATTACAACCTAACGAGAACCAAGGCACCAGAATGCCTTTTTGAAAGGGTTCTGTAATCTAATACACTCTTTGGGACAAAATCTCTCTAATTCCTTTTGCCGTGGGTCCGAGGAAGACCTCGCTCAAAGAGTCGATAAACGGTTCAAACTTTTGGACAAACCACGCCAGAACAGACTCCCGGGAGGGACATCATATTTTTTCTAGTCCTAAGACCTTGCCTTTACACAATGGCCTAATGTCTAATCCAAACGTTTGATATTTGAATATTATGCCACGCGTCTCACCTTTTATATAACCAGGCCAATCTCCTGTCCCGTCCAACGCAGTTTCCGCGCACTGCGTGGGGTTCGTTATCCTTGAATGACCTTGGACTAGACCCTCAAGTTATGTCTGGAATATCTCTTGGCCATGTGGTCCATCGAAAATGACTCCCAGTCCTCAAAGGGGAGAGGCTCTGATCTTGGATCCAAAGGAACTCGAGGGGGAACAACCTTGACGCCCCAAGGCCCGAGTATTCAAGGGCTGTTACATGGGAACTAACCACAACGAGAAGACAGTGTCGAGCACCCGGTCTTCCCGCATCTGTCATCACTTGACACTGGCCACAGCATCCCGCCCTTTTGCCCTTTTAGCAGAAGCGCGCGCCTCGGCGCGCTGTCCGGTTGCGAGTCGCCGAGAGGTGCAGTTAGATGGGGTGTTTGGGGCCGGCTGCCACGTGCTCTAAGTAGGACAAGGACGAGTCTGGGGGACAAAAGGGAGGATATTAGTTGCTGGAATCATTCTATCACCGATCAGTCCAGATGCTTATCAGTTTCAGGAACGGGAAGATTGAACCTGGGCGGCAACCAAGCATCTCCAAG
>NW_007377781.1:204105-216063 GCF_000475195.1 Diaphorina citri
TGAGTCTCAATCCATTATAAATACTAATACCTATCCCTGGTCCTTCGGAGAATTAGTGCTTCTTTATAATCCTGAGTCCCTACAGACGCGCTCGGCCGGGAGCGGTAGATTCATATTGGTGTTTCCCCGTCTGCCTCTAACTGATCGCGCAAAGACGCGGTCCTCCGTAACTCGCGGCCATAAGTTAGAAATACGCCCGGGGTATATCCCGTACTCTGATGTAAGGAGGTGTTCAAGGCAAAACTAAATTCGGGCAAATACTGGTCCCATTGCCTTTGTTTTTGGTCTATGTAGGCCTGTATCATTATTTTGACGTCACGGTTCCTACGCTCGGTCAAATTCGACTGAGGACAATAAGGGGGAGTGAGTCGATGCCTGACACCTACAGATAATAAGAAGGACTCAAACTCTTGGGAAATAAACGAGCGTCCGTTGTCACTCACCACACTACGAGGCGCTCCGAATCTATAAAGAATATGCTTTTTAAAAGCATCAATTATCGGGGCCGTTGTAGCGACGCGGAGAGGTACCAACTCTACCCATTTAGTGAAGTGATCCACGAATACTAAAATATACTGATTCTGACGGGAAGACCTAGGATAGGGACCTAACAAATCCATATAGACCGTCTCATTAGGTCCTTCGGCATTCCTAAAATGCATCAACCCTGGTGACTTATGGTTTATAGGTTTAACCTTTTGACAAGTGACACACGAGCGAACATATTTCACCACATCTCTCCACATGGTGGGCCACCAATACAGATGGGCTATTTTGTCGTAAGTTTTCTGAACACCCAAGTGTCCCCCTGTGTCCTTTCTATCGTGATTTTCCTGTAAAACTAGAGAAACCTGTTCGGTTCGTAAAACTAGTTTCCAGGGCCTAACCTCGTCTCTTAATAGGGAATCTAACGAATCTAAGCGTCGCTTGTAAAGTAAGTCACCAGATACGAAATAATCAGGATAACGTTCCGGCTGTTCTCGGACATTCCTCAACTTCTCTGAGTACCACACATCCTCTATGACCTTGTTAGGAGGGTTAATACTCTGTATAGCTAGTAACGAAGCCTGAGGGATCCGACTTAGGGCATCGGGCACCTGGTGCATGGCCCCCTTCCTATGTATGATGTCCATATCGTAACTAGCGAGCTCCAAACCCCATCTAGATAACCTAGGGGTCGGATTTCGAAGTTGGCTCAACCACCTCAACGAGCTATGGTCCGTAATAACCTTGAAATGATAGCCCTCTACATAAGGTCGGAACTTTTTTACAGCGAAAATTACGGCCAGGCACTCCTTCTCAGTTACTGTGTAATTTAATTCGGGGCCGGTCAGGGTTCGACTAGCGTAGGCGATCACCCTTTCCTGGCCATCCTGTTCCTGACTGAGCACACAACCCAAACCAGAGTGACTAGCGTCCGCCTGAATGACAAATTCTTTCGTGAAATCAGGGCGGGCCAAGATGGGGGGAGACGTAAGTATAAGTTTCAACTGATCAAAGGATTCCTGTTGTACCGCGCCCCATTCCCATTTTTGTCGTTTGCGCAACAGTTGGGTTAAAGGTTTGGCGATGGTGGCGAAATTTGGAATGAACCGACGGTACCAAGAACAAAGCCCAAGGAATCGCCGGGTCTCTTTCAAGGTGCGGGGAGGAGGATATTGTATGATGGGCTCTACTAAGTCTGAGCTGACCTTAAGCCCCTGATGGTCAATGAGAAACCCGAGAAACAATAATTCGGACATCCCAAATTCACTTTTTCCCCAATTTATCCTCAACTTGGCCTCTAACAGCTTTTGGACAACTTGTTCAACTACCTTCAAGTGATCGTCAAAACTCCCCTCGGTCGCGATGAGGATATCGTCTAAGTAACACCACACCCCCTCTAACTCGGGGCCTAATATTTTGTCCATGATTCGTTGCATGGTGGCCGTGGCGCCAGTCAACCCAAAGGCCATGCGTTCGAAACGAAAGAAACCCCTCCCCAGCACGGGGAAACTAGTGAGATCTTTACTTTCTTCTGTCAACTCTACGTTCCAGTACGCACTCTTAAGGTCCAATTTTGACAAGTAACGTGCCTTACGTAAGCTATCACAGATTGAATCCATCCTAGGTACAGGGTACACATCTTTCTTAGTGACCGCATTTAGTTGCCTAAAATCCAAGCAAAATCGGTGCTCATTATTGGGCTTTTTGACCAAAACAATCGGATTGGCCCAGGGGCTACCCGAACATGGAGTGATAACTTTCTCGGCCAACATTTTATCCACTTCTTTATGTATGACCTCCTTCAATCGAGGATTAACGTGGTAGGGCGCCTGTTTAATGGGCTTGGCGTTTCCCACATCTATGTGGTGCTTTCCTACCGGGGTTACCGTTTCGGGTGGAAAAACGATGGCTTTATAGGGGGCCAACATCTGGTCTAATCTTTGTTTCTCCCCCTCCCCTAGCTGAGTAATCCCGGAACAGGGGGATGTACTCCCCTCCTTAGGGGGGTGAATGAATCTGAAAGTCTCTTCGGGTTTATCCGCGAAGAAATATTCCTGTCTATGGGAACTAATCATCAAATCCACCTTCCCCAAGAAGTCTTGACCGAGGAGTAAATCAAGGGTAAGTGACGGTAAAATACGCGCCCCAATGGCCTCACTCCGGCCTTTGATGTGAAGAGGCAAACCGATGAGTTCTTTTATAGGCTCCAACATACCATTAGCTACTATAGCGTACTCATTCTCCACCCGGTATTTCGCCAGGGGCAAATGACTCACCCGCTCTAAACCCCGCTCCGAAATGTAAGACAAGGTACTACCGGAGTCTACTAAAGCTACCAGGGGTACGTTAAAAATATGAACCTCTACGAACCAACGCGGGTCCAAGTTAGAAGGCAAGGGACTTTGACTATCGTAGACCTGACTAGCCACTATCTTACTAAGGTCGTTGATTATAGGAGGGAAAACAGGGGGTCCTGAGCAGGAACAGGATGAATCTCGTGCACGTCGGCTGGGGTTGTGGTAGATTGACGTGAGAGCCGCTGAGCGTTGGCCTGTCGCGCGGGCTCCGCGCGCGAAGACCGATTCCCGTTTCCCGCCCTACGACACCGGTCACAGTTCCTACTGTCTACGCCCTTCTGCCCACAGCTGTGACAGAAGAGCAACCAATTCAAGGTACATTGTCGGAACTTATGGCCCGGAACCCCGCAGTTCCAACAATTGCTTTGGTCCATTATCACTTCTCTGTAGGGAAATTCTACCACAACGTTAGAGTGTTATTGGAAGAGCTCATTCATTTAACTTACACACAGAGTCTCAAGTATAACAATGGAACAAATACTAAATGTTTGCACAGAACCCCACCTGAATGATTTGTATGCCTTAATAGAAAGTAAAAAATCTCCGATTCAAGACATAGTCGACGCCCGCCGATCGACGAGGTGAATCGCTTGACATGGAGTGGACACATCTTAAGACTGCTTTTGATCAGGAGAGAGAGACAGAGAGAGAGAGAGAGAGAGAAAGAGAAAGAGAGAGAGGGAGAGAGAGGAAGAGAGAGAGAGGAAGGGAGGGATTGTGAAAGAAAGAAAAATGTCTAAAGAAAAATAAGAGAGAGAAAAAAAGAGCCGACCAATTTATTCTCGCACATGATGGAAAACAAAAGAAGAGAGAACGGGAGGCCGGGAAATAGAGAAAAAAAGAAAAGAGAACGAGGGAAAGAGGAGAGAGAAGGAGGGAGGGAGAGAGCGAAAGAGAGGGAGGACAAGAAGGGGGAGGGGGCACTCAAAATCAATTGTGACCCAAATTTTCGCTCCACGCTGTTGCTGGCGGTGAATTTTCACGAACAAAAATATACCCGACCCCCAACGGGCAGTAGAGAGCCGGGGAGGAAAGGTGGGAGGGAAAAGAGAGGAGAGATAGAGAGGGAGGAAAGAGAGTGTGAGAGGCAGTAGGGAAGGGAGAGAAAGCGAATAGAGAGAGAAGAGTTAGAATTAGGCAGACAGTGGGAGCATGAAAAAGAGTGGGAAGGAAGGAGAAAAGAAGAGAGAGAAACGAAATAGAGAGGAGAGGAAGAGACAAGGAAGGAGAGAGTACAAAGTTTAAAAAATAAAAGGGCAAAAAAAAGCAAAAGAAAAGGAAAGAAGGAGAGAACATAAGGGAAAGCTAGAAGAAAGGAATGGAAGGTGAATATAAGAGAAAGAGAACAGAAGATGAAAGAAGAATAGGATAAGAAAAAACTGAAAAGGAAGGAGGAAAGGGAGGAGAAAATAATGGATAAGGACAGGGAGGGAGAGGAGAGAAGAAGAAAGGGAGAGAAAAGACGAATATAAGAGAAAGAGAATGGAGGATGAATGAAGAATATGGGATAAGAAAACTGAAAAGGAACGAGGAAAGGGAGGAGAAACTAAGGAATAAGGATAGGGAGGGAGAGGAGAGAAAAGAAGAGAGGGAGAGAATATAAAGCATAAGAAAAGGAGGGGAGAGGAAAGAGAAGAAAAAAATCTGGTGTGAACATCACACGACTTTCTATTACATTTGCAGAATACGAAATAAAAGGGAAATTTGTTGACACAGGGGAGTATCGAACCCGCAACTTCTCAACTGTACGTCAGAGAGTCCTAAAAGTAGCACCATTCGATTCCGCGTGAAAAATCACATGGGATCAACTATTCACTTGCCTATTTTGTAACGGTTCACGAATAAAAGGGAAATTTGTTGACACAGGGAAGTATCGAACCCGCAACTTCTCAACCGTAAGTCTGACAGTGCTAAAAGTAGCACCATTCAATTCGGCGTGAAAAATCACATTGATTAGAATATTCACATCCGAATGACCAAATGTTTTCGATGTCTCTTACCGTTTATACGAAATAAGGGTTAAGCAACAATGACTTTGGTTAATATCAGGATGGGTGACTATCCGATTTTTACCAAATTGTTACAGTCGCATCCTTGGACCATACCGGGATAACATACCAAATTTCATCGCTTTACGAAAAACCGTTCTTGAGATATTTTGTTCACAACCCTTTCAACATTTTCCACGAAATGAGGGTTAAGTAACAATTACTTTAGTTAATATCTGGATGGGTGATTATCCGATTTTTACCAAATTGTTACAGTCGCATCCTTGGACCATACCGGGATACGTACGTACGTACGTACGTACGTTACGTACGTACGTACGTTACGTACGTACGTACGTTACGTACGTACGTACGTTACGTACGTACGTACGTTACGTACGTACGTACGTTACGTACGTACGTACGTTACGTACGTACGTACGTTACGTACGTACGTACGTTACGTACGTACGTACGTTACGTACGTACGTACGTTACGTACGTACGTACGTTACGTACGTACGTACGTTACGTACGTACGTACGTTACGTACGTACGTACGTTACGTACGTACGTACGTTACGTACGTACGTACGTTACGTACAGACCATGGGCTAAAAACCACTTTTTTGGAATCAGGGGACCCCAAAACGGATATTTCCACCCATTTCCCGATTTTGAAAATTTGGACCGATTGCAATACTTTCTCATTACCTTGTATAGGTTCCCTATACGTAAAGGTAATAGAAAGTAAAAAGAAGTAAAGGAGAGAAAGAGGAAAAGGAGAAGAATAGAGGAGAGGAGATATAAAGCTGTATTTTGGGAGTGTGCATGTGACACGCACGGCAGCCAATATATGTAACGGGGAGGTAATGGGGGGGAAAGTAGAAAGCAGATTATCTTGAAAGCTTTTATTGCTTTCTATTGAGACTCCCAGCTCCTCGTGATGAGAAATCCTAATAAAATGCCGAAATCTAGGCTCATTTGTGCTTACACGTTGAGCTCTAGAGAAGTCATTTTTTAAGAGGTTTGATAGAGGGAACTGTACTCTGAACCTAACTGCAAGACTAGAGGGTCTTATCGTCCCGAAAGCAAAGAGAGAAGGAAGACAGGATAGGAGAAAGCCAGCCGTTCCGAGAACGAACCTTATCTGTTAAGGATAAAATCCGCTCCGGGCGGGAATCAATCCCGCGACCCAACGCTTACTAGGATACTAGGTAGACGCGCCACCCTCCAAGCTAACAAGCTGCCTTCTGCCTGCCAGGCAGAAACTGGCCCTGTCCCAGTTTCCTTAAACAATTGGGCACACCCTACTGTAAGTAAAATATATGAAATGTGTTATTCATGAAAATAAAATGTTTTTTCTTCATAATTAAGGCCAACTAAAAACGCGAATGTAACACTTTTTTTACAAGCACTAAAGTGCATTTTTTATTCAAATGACAATGATTGCTGTAGTCAGCGAATCTCTATGAAGTATTCTTAAAATAGAATAGAAAGCTTCTATTCCACGGTTTTTTTCATTTTATAATTTTTACTCCACATTACTAATGCATAGTAAGAATGAATAAAAGCCTCTTCGGGGCGTTTAAAAGCGAAGAAGAAAACTTTTTTTTTTTCTTTTTCACTTAGTGACTTAGTGCACATTAAATTTATTTTCAACTGAGTAATGCAGATTTTATAATGGCGGCGCTTGTCATTCTTTTACAATGTGGTATATTCGCATGTTCTCATTTCTGCACCTCCGCTTCTACTCATTTAGGAAACACATGCTGGCTTTCCCGGCCACAATCATTAGGCTGCTGTCTCTTCCCGGCCTACGTCTACTCATTTAGGAAACACATGCTGGCTTTCCCGGCCACAATCATTAGGCTGCTGTCTCTTCCCGGCCTACGTCTACTCATTTAGGAAACACATGCTGGCTTTTCCCGGCCACAATCATTAGGCTGCTGTCTCTTCCCGGCCTACGCCTACTCATTTATGAAACACATGCTGGCTTTTCCCGGCCACAATCATCAGACTGCTGTCTTTTCCCGGCCTCCGTCTACTGATTTATGAAACACATGCTGGCTTTCCCGGCCACAATCATCAGGCTGCTGTCTTTTTCCGGCCTCCGTCTACTCATTTATGAAACACGTGCTGCTGGCTTTCCCGGCCCCACTCAGGCTGGGTGAAGTTTGAGTAGGCGGATAGCTTGTCACCGAATGGAGGGTATGGAGGGTAAAACCTCCGTCACCAAAAACCTGGGCAGTCATACAGTGCCGTTAAACCAAACCCGTTGAAAATAGAAAAAAAGAGGGTCTGATCCAAATTTAACAGGTACACGAGCCGGACCGAAATCTCTGTTTGAAAAACAATTGAATTTTATTTTCTTGGTTTGATGGTGCGGTGTGGTAGGTAGGGGGGGTGGGCGGGGGCGGCGGGAGGAGGAGGAGGAGGAGGAGAAAAAGAAGGAAATAACGGAGGTCGGAAAATGAAGAAGCAGAGGAAAAAGAAGAAAAAGAAAAGCGAATAGTACAACAATACACAGAGGTAAAAAAAAACCCATCAGAAGTCAGAAGAAGAACGTTTTCGAATTTAAATATTATGCCAAACTTGCCAAAGAGCAATTTTTCCGTGAAAACGAATACAGTAAAGATGAAAAAGAAGAAAATGGAGATAAAAAGAAGAAGAGGACGAAGAAGAAAGAAAAAGAAGGAAGAAGAGGAGGAGAAGGAGGAGGAGGAGGAGAAAGAATAAGATGAGGAATCTCTTCTTTTCTTTTTCTCTCTCCTCAAAGAAAAACCTAACAGGAATTCGAGTGTACCTAATAGTTTCAAAGGAGATCTCTCTCCCGCTTTTATTAATCGAATTTCCGACTTCAAGAAAGCAAGATATAAGGGTAGCAAGACTAGAAAAGAACATTAAATAGAACCTTTTTTTGAAAGCTTTTTAGCTTCCCCCAGTCATTCGAAAGAAATCATTGCTTCGAATTTTACATGTTCTCTCGGACAGGTAAATGACATTTTTGTTGTGGATGAGATATATTGGCTCCTTTCTTTCCTCTGATAATGGACGAACTTTGACACAACTGTTACGTGTGACAACCTCATGTCTCATCTTCCATCAACATGACCAACAAGCATGTCAATTATTATACGTTCTATGTTTAGTTCAAGAGTGAAGCTTTAAAGGTTTTTTTTTTCCTACAATACCAAAATTTCAACCGAATTTAACAAACTGGGTAAAATTTGCCTCCTTTACTTTAATTTCCATTGGGGACGAGAAAAAGCAAGGGGCTGTAAATCGGTATTAAAATAAAAGTCAATGTAATTTTTTTGCTAACGCTTGTTGTAAATTATTCATCCTGCTTTGCATATTTTCCATTGCAATTTCCCCTACTTTCTCTATCGACCCGTCCCCTTACCCCTCCTCATTAAGTAGGTACCTGTTCTTTTTTCTTCTATTTTTAATTTACATTTTAATACCTTTTTCCAAGTTAATCTTGCTCGGGCGGGATCAGGTACAAAATGGCACTCTTTATTCATGAGCAGCTGGACTAGTGGTGTGTGTAATAGATTGGCAATCCAGGGATTGGGGGTTCAAGGAGTAATTTCATTAATCAGGATCCACATTAGACATGTACTTTATATTATTAAAATATCTATAATTATTCATTATTGTCTTTTTTTTTTCACTCATTGTTTAACGTTGATCCATGTACAATTTATATATGTATTTTCATGATCAATAAAATTATATTCTAGTATGATATTTGTATCATCAACGAGTATATCAAGAAAATTTGGCTTTTATTTTGAATGCTGATGGCTGAGGCTATTGAGGCCATGACAAATTGACGATCGACATCGCCTGAAAAACTTGGACCCGAACCACCAACCCTCAGATCTAAAGGCCACACTATCGCGCTAACTACTTTTCTACTGAGTACTGAGGTTGACTTCGACATCCACATAAAATAATACCCCATAAAAAGTTATTCACACCAACCCAATTCAAAATCATATTTTTGTATGTACCTACCTACAATTGTACATCTTAAGGCTGTGTCCACACATAGTCGACACCGCCGATCGACGCTGACTGAAACCGTAAACTGCCTCGACAACATAGATTCACCTCGTCGACCGACGGGGTCGACTATGTGTGGACACAGCCTAATATTTTCTACATTTACCATAGGTAGTCCATATATCAGTATTGGGAGGAATAATAATAATAATAGTGCTTATTTATACTGCTCGCATAGGACTGAAAAGTCCCTTTACTCCAGCAGTAGGCTACTACTATTATCAGACCACGTGATTACGTAATCTGACTATCCTAATTGACACTACCAAGCACATGGAAGACACTTGTGCTAAATATAGGACCGAACCCCATTTCGTCCCCCTCTGGAATGCAATACCATGAGATTACAGACCACGTGATTACGTAATCTGACGGTCCTACTTGTCCTAAATAAAAAGGACCCTACCCCATTTTGTCCCCCTCTGGAATGCAATACCATGAGATTACAGACCACGTGATTACGTAATCTGACGGTCCTACTTGTCCTAAATAAAAAGGACCCTACCCCATTTTGTCCCCCTCTGGAATGAACTCTCCGTGATATATTACAACTTCATGATAGCCGGGTGACCTTTCAAACTGGCGCCAGTCATTATTCTATTCCCCGTATTTCCTTTCTTCCCCAGGGACTCCTAGGAAGAAAAAACTCTTTCTCTCCTCCTCTCCCTCTTCGCATGTGACAAAATGTAATGGAAGAATATTTATCCCCCTTTCCCCCCCGTCAGTGAACTTTAGGGAGGGAATAAATTACTTCCCTACATAATGTAACAGCTACGGATCAGACACCAACAGGCGATTATGGAAACCATGATGACGGCTGTTGCACTGCAATGTGTAGGCAAGGAGAAACCTTCACATCAATCCTCTCAAACCTGCTGTGACGGCTGGGATTGAACCCACGCCCTCCTGTTTACCAGGCGAGCGCCTTGACCACTACACCACCGAGGTGGAAAGAAATGTTATCAACTTATCACTGAACTATGTTATTATCACATAGAAAATGACCGAGGCCTAGGACTTACAACGTGGTCCCATTAAAGATATACATCATACAACCTCGCTATACAACACCACTTTGGATTCAATCCAAATTGAAATGAAGTTTTCAAGAGAGCAGAAAATTACTTACAACTCCGAAATAATTGTAAAAACTCACACCACAGCCTACTCCTTCCTACACAGCCTAAACAGGGGTTCGTGCGTGGTCCCATTAAAGATATACATTATACAACCTCGCTATACAACACCACTTTGGATTCAATCCAAATTGAAATGAAGTTTTCAAGTGAGCAGAAAATTACTTACAACTCCGAAATAATTGTAAAAACTCACACCACAGCCTACTCCTTCCTACACAGCCTAAACAGGGGTTCGTAAACTTCTTGAAGTGGCGGACCAGCCAGCCTAGTTCACACCACAGCCTACTCCTTCCTACACAGCCTAAACAGGGGTTCGTAAACTTCTTGAAGTGGCGGACCAGCCAGCCTAGTTCGCTTGAAAGGTCACCGCCTACCTCGGAAGCGTTAGTTCAAAGGTACTCTTTCCACCCTAAGCAAACTTTATCCTAGAAGCAGATTAAGGTCCACGCACACTTATTAGCGTAAGAGATAAGTTCTGTCTCCGTTCCCTTAAGTCCAGCTTGTTCCATATTACATGATATTACTATACATTGGCTTAAATACACGACCGCACACTTATCCAGCACTTTGGTCCAATTTAAAGTAATATGGAACAAGCTAGACGTAAGGTAACGGAACGGAGACGGAACGTATCCGTAACGGATAAATGTGCGTGAACCTCAAGGTTCGTTCTCAGAACGGCTGGGTTTCTCCTATCCTGACCTCATTCTGCAGACCCCTTTTAAGTGTCTCGCGAACCACCAATGGTCCGCGCACCAGAGTTTAAGAACCACTGGCACTAACCGTTGCTCCCCAAGACATAATGGATTTAAGGCTATAAAACACCCTACATTATCAGAAAGCTAGCTTGTGATTATTGTTACAGGCTTGAAGCGCCGAAAATTGGCGCAAAAATTTAAAGATCCGTAAATTATACGGTATCCACCAAGGGGCAAAACTTTCTCCAAAGTTCAATTTCCAAAAGGCTTTTGAAAAGGTTCTAATAAGCTTTTATGATAAGAGCACCTCCTCTCGGTTACTCAAAAGGCCTAGGTTAATTTCCAGAAACGCCTGCGGACTATTTTCCATCTTTTGTTTGGGAAATATTTCGGAACAATGATAAAAGCTTTCATGTTTTGAGTTTTTTGCTTGCTATTACTTTTCAAAAGGCTTCCTTGCTTTGGTCCATTATCACTTCTCTGTAGGGAAATTCTACCACAACGTTAGAGTGTTATTGGAAGAGCTCATTCAAATAAAATTAGAAGTTGGAAGAAAAGAAGGTTTTTTTTTTTGAGAATTCAACCACACAATGATGGCTCTCTAACTCTAAGGGTTAGGTGGTAGAGAACGTCACATACGTTCACCTCACCCATGTGTAGGGGTTGAGGTGTGTCCGTCCACACACAGCCGTCGATCGATGTGAATCAACGTCGAACGATGATCGATCGACGGCCGGTCGACAATGTTTGGACACACCTCTAGGTACATTCCACTCAATGTCATTTCCAATAAATACTTCCCAACAATCCCAACTGCAATGTTGCCAACAATCCACCCTTCTCCGTTTTGAAATTGGAAAACTTTTCCTTCTTTGTTTCAGAAAAAAAAATCACGCATAGAATATTTTTCCTGTATTTTCCAGGTATCGGAGCTGCAATGCCATTATAAAATGCAAATGAGGGGTTTCTTGAACTTTTCAAATACACAAAAGGTCTTCCTCCAAAACTACAGGAACATTTTAGACTCGAAACTTTTGGGCAAAACGGAACAAACAATATTCGATTACTAAAAATATAAAATGTCTCTTTCTATGACTGTAATGTATAGGGCCTAGTTCATATACATTCAAACTTTTTTTTTTCAATTAACAATAGAAAGAGACAGAACGAAAGAAGAATATGAGAAGACAAAAAAAAAAAAAAAAAAAAAAAAAAAAAG
>NW_007377781.1:216073-224708 GCF_000475195.1 Diaphorina citri
TAAACCGCGGATACCGCGAACAAACCGCGAATACCGCGAACAATCCGCGAATACAGCGAACAATCCGCGAATAAACCGCGGCTACCGCGAACAAACCGCGAATACCGCGAACAATCCGCGAATACCGCGAACAATCCGCGAATACAGCGAACAATCCGCGAATACCGCGAACAATCCGCGAATACCGCGAACAATCCGCGAATACAGCGAACAATCCGCGAATACCGCGAACAATCGCAGATACCGCGAGCCAACCGCGAATACCACGAGCAAACCGCGGATACCGCGAACAAACCGCGGATACCGAGAACAAACCGCGAATACCGCGAACAATCCGCGAACAACCGCAGATACCGCGAGCCAACCGCGGATACCGCGAGCCAACCGCGGATACCGCGAACCAACCGCAGATACCGCGAGCCAACCGCGAATACCACGAGCAAACCGCGAATAGGTGACTTATCACAGAAGAATCGATGTTACTTTCTCTCCTCCGAACGGAATTACGGAAAGTCAATAAATCTTACTTCACTGAGGAGGAAAAAAAGGAGCAGGAGGAGGCGAAAGAAGATGAAGGAGATGAAGAAGAAGAAGAAGAAGAAGGAGAAGAAGAAGAAGAAGACGAAAAGAAGAAGAAGAATAAGGAGGATTATCGAATAAAACTTATTCCAGAAATCCAGACGTACCTACCTGAGAAATTATAGAAATTAACTTTTTAAAGTTTAATACTTACTAGGGTGAAACTCAAGACTCCGTTCGTCCTTATCTCCCTCCTATTTCCCCTTCTCCTCTCCTCTCCCTTGTTCTCCTTCTCCTCTTCCCCTCTCTCTAAACTCTCAACTCCTCCTCCTCCTTTATCCTTCTTCTCTTCGCCCTCGTTCTCCTCGTCCTCCTCCTCTCCTCTCTCTAAACTCTCAACTCCTCTCCCTCCTCCTGTTCTTATTTCCTCTTCTCTCCCGAGGTTCTCCTTCTCCCCTTCTCTCTACTTATCAACTCTTCCTCCTCCTTTATCCTTCTCCTCCCCTCTATCTCCTCTCGAGTGGCCAAAGTTTTACGAGGATCCGGGAAAAAACACAAAACCTTTTCCGACCATTGTGCTCGACAGAAAATTATCACCTTGTAAAAGCACGCTCGTAAAATCGTTCTAAAAGCGGGGTACATAAAATGCTCCTGGGATACAGTCAGGTGCTGACAAATTTGGGACAGGTTGGAACTGTTTCGACACTCAACAATATTTCCGTATCTTCCATAGAAAACAGGATCAATTAGAAAGCCAAAGAGGATATTTTGAAGACAATAGACAGGAGGCTTTTATTTGGTACATAAAAAAAAACTTCGAAATAATTATGTATTTTTAAAACATTCGGAAAAGGCTTTAAGCTGGTCAGAGTAAAAGAATGGAAATAAAAATTGCCCCCATTTTTTTTTTTTTTTGTTCTTGAGTGTATATTGGGACAGAGTTGTTGACTGTAGACACTATGGTTCGAGTAAGTGTCAGGCAAAGGGGTCTCTCAATTTGGGACAAAACGTCACAAAACCTCTTCCCACCAGATAGTCCAGAAAGGTAGGAAAAGACCTGAAGATAATGCTACTATGAATGAAAATGGGAAAAAATGGTCGGGACGAAATTGTTTGGACGTAGCGTAGGAGGAAGAGAGAAAATTTGAAAATCACAATTTGGACTTTGGAGAACTTTGTCCGAACAAAGGAGACGCTTTTAAATTCAAAATTTATCTACGAAATTTACAAAAGGTATGCTGATCGTTTACGGGTACATCTGTACATTCTGTACAAGGGTAACACAGTCGTGCTTACTGAAATTTGGCCTGCCCCACTGCCAATGCCGTGGGCTCAGATTACTGAGACTTACTTGATCAATACAATAGATCTTACCTGAAACAAATAGAAAACGACCAGAATGGATTAATAATAATGATTAAGATTTAACAATAATTTCTACAATATTTCCCCACAATATCTCCTTTTCCTTCTAGCTTTACACAGATAAACATAAACATCTTGACAATCATGTTACAAGAATAAATTGTCTTAGAAAGGGCAAACTTTGTCCTAGAAGCAGATTAAGGTCCACACACACTTATTAGGGGTTGGATGGAAGAGAATGCCCTAGGCAGTATTGCATTAATCCCGCCCCTGAGTTAGGATTTTTCAATATTTTTTTTTTCTTTCTTTATTCAATTTTCGTTAGACCCTCTCGCGAACCACCAATGGTCCGCGCACCAGAGTTTGAGAACCACTGGGACTAAACGTTGCTCCCCAAGACATAATGGATTTAAGGCTATAAAACACCCTACATTATCAGAAAGCTAGCTTGTGATTATTGTTACAGGCTTGACAATTATTGCACGGCTTGAACAGAACGTGAAGTTTATGTGTTACGTCTTAATGTGATATAATAAATAACTGTTTTAACTAGGTATGAACTACATATTGTACATCAAACATAGGGGAATAACGTGCTATGTTGCACCTAATAGTTAAATAGAATAAGCTAGCATGCAACTGTCAAGATCTTGAAATGTTTGGATTTTAGAATGTTTTTGTGTGAATAGAGAACTTCAGAACATGCAATAATATTGTAAAAGAACATTAAAAAATAATAATAATAAATAAAAAAAATCTAATATTAAAAAAAAAAATGGTGGAGGGAACTGTAACAACAAATATGGTTTGCTTTCGTCTGTCTTTCTCCCATTCAGTTCTTCTTCCCTTATCCTCCCGCAATCGAAGAGAGAAAGAAGAAAGGATAGCAGAAAGCCTTTCGGAAAAGAAACCTTATCTGTTCAAGATAAAGTTTGCCCCGGGAATTAAACCCACAACCTAGCGGTTACAAGGCAGGCTACCTTCCAAGCTAACTAGGTTGGCAAGTATCAAACTGCAAGGCCAAATTCCCGTGTTTTCTCTATACGCTCAGATAAATATTTGAAACTTCATACACTATTTTATTACATACCTATGTAATAAGTATATGTATAATTACATTATTACTTACATACCTACATAATATAAAACTCGTTATGCTAAATTAAAACACATAAACTTCTCACAATAAGAAATTCAAACCCATTAAACCGAGTACCAATTTGCCGAAATTGCGGTGTATATGCGCGCTACAATGCTATTGTTTTAAATGAAAGTACTCATATAATTATAGTGACCGGTGTATAATTCTACCCACCATTACACGCCAAACACTTGTTTCTTGAATATTTTCTGACAAACGTCATGCAAGAATATTTCAACAACATTAAAAATCTGGTGTGAACATCACACGACTTTCCTCATCCTATTGAATGATGCTTATTTTGGGTGTTCTTGTTCTTATAGCCAAACTTTTACAATATCTCTAACCATTTAGTCAGCATAGCTGAAAACCGCCAGAAAACGGTCAAGAACCGCCAAAAAGCGGTCAAAATACCGCCAACCGCACCTATCTCGACCAAACGTTTTGAGTTGCATCCTTGTCACATTTGTGAACTACATACCAAATTTCAAGTCTCTAGCTCATACCGTTCCCAATAACAAACCGCGGATACTGCGCACAAAACGCGAATACCGCGAACAATCCGCGGATACCGCGAACAATCCGCGGATACCGCGAATAAACCGCGGATACCGCGAACAAACCGCGAATACCGCGAACAATCCGCGAATACCTCGGGCGATTTCGCGAATACCGCGAACAAACGCGCGATACCGCGAACCGAACAACACGAATACCGCGAATACACGAACATACCCGCGATACCCAGGGAGACAATCTGCGCATTACCGCGAACCAACCGCGAATACAGACGACAAATCCGCGGAATAGGTGACTTTCACGAAGAATCGAGCATGGAGGACCTTCCACTTATGAAAATAGATCGAACAAATCGCGAATACCGCGAACAATCCGCGGATACCGCCGAACAAAACCGCGGATACCGCGAACAAACCGCGAATACCGCGCAGCAAAACCGCGGATACCGGCGAACAAACCGCGGAATACCGCGAACAAACCGCGAATACCGCGAACAAACCGCGGATACCGCGAACAAACCGCGGATACCGCGAACAAAACGCGAATACCGCGAACAAACCGCGGATAACGCGAACAAACCGCGGATAACGCGAACAAACCGCGGATACCGTGAACAATCCGCGGATACCGCGAACAAACCGCGGATACCGCGAGCAAACCGCGAATAGGTGACTTATCACAGAAGAATCGATGAGGACCTTCCATTTATGAAAATTAAGGGGAAATGAGTAAATTAAGTCCAAACTTCAAACCTATGGTTAAAATGTAGGAGAATCCTCCTCTCAACCCCCTACATTTCCCCTGACCCCCTACATGGTTTTTGGTAGTAGGGGGTCAAGGGGAGGTTTCTTCAGACCTAGATTTTTGTCAGAGCTCATTCTCTCTTCTGCTTTCAGACTGGAAGGTTCTCTCTGCTCCCTCTCTCCTCTCTGTGATATCTCCAAATATTTCAACATGATTTTTTTTTTTTTTTTTTTCAACAAGAGTTTCCATTAGAGTATTTAAGATGGCCAAGGAGTCTTTCCTATGTAACTTTTCACGAGAAATCAATCGGTCTACACGTACGGGATCTAGGAATGAGGGTTCACGAAATATGCGCTTGTAACAAGCCAATATCAAAAAATTTCGAAAGTTATATCTACTTTTTTTTTACACCAATAATTTGCAGCCTGATTTCCTCGAATTTGCCATCAAAAATTTTGTCAAAAGAGAACGAATGTGCTATCAAATTCAAGGAGTTTTTTGCCCGATTATTGTTTCATACATAATTTCAGAATATTTATTTACTTCTCAAATCATGTGAGAATCTATTCTTTGTCATGAAAATCCAAAAATGGGGGCATAAAAAGAAGGGTACCTACTCGTATGTCGTATCGTATGCTCTTAATCAGAAAGACAATATGAGACATACCTATTCTTCCCTTTTTGATGTCAACACGAGAACACCAGAAAGAAACCTAGTCCAAATTTTTAGAGAAAGACAATATGAGACATACCTATTCTTCCCTTTTTGATGTCAACACGAGAACACCAGAAAGAAACCTAGTCCAAATTTTTAGGCAAGACTTTATATAGTAGGGATATTAGGGAAATACACAAACGAAAAGAAAGAGTACAATTTAAAGGGAACCAGGATTGCTTCCGAGGGCGACTTTGACATTTGAAAGAAGAGGGGGGGGGGAATACAGCCCTTCCCATGTTAACAAAGGTCATTGACTGCGGAATAGCAAATTCTGTCACATCAGCTATGTAGATCGATGTTTTATAACTAGGCCAAATCATATCAGCTAGACCAGCCTCTGACACGACACTAATCAATGATTAATGATCGATCACTCGGAAGGTTCATTATGATCGATCACTCGGAAGGTTCATTGATCAACTGAACCTAGATCCAAGGCCGCATTTAGGGAGAGGGACCTAGGGCCCCCACCCCCTCGGGCTTCATTTTTACTCTCTTCACAGTTTACTATGTGTCGGGCTCCGAAAATTTGGAGCATCCCCTACGGTACATCACAGTTTGGACTCTTGCCCCCTCCCTCCCCCTCTCTCAATAAAATCCTGGATACGGCCCTGCTAAGATGTATCATTCATTTATTAATGTCGATGTCCTCAGGTACCAACTGTATAAAATTATAAATAGTAGCTATGCCTATATGTACGACCGGTATGTAGTATGTGGTTAGTTCGGGCAGGTTCATGTTGAGTTCACCAAGTTCTCAACGGATTGGACGTATCAGTTCACTGAAGTTAAACAACGTTGGGTGAGGTTGGAAACTGGAAGGGTGACCGTCCGGGACAACACGTCCTGCTGGCTACTTGTTCTAAATTTAGGGCCGACCCCATTCGTCCCCCCTCTGGAAAACAATTTGGCTCTCCATGTCCTAAGGGACACTACCAAACACATGGAAGACAAGTGTTTTAAATATAGGGCCCAACCCCCATTTCGTCCCCCTCTGGAATACAATACCATGAGATTATAGTCCTCGTGATGGTTACGTAATTTGGTTGTCCTAATTGACACTACCAAGCACATGGAAGACACTTGTGCTAAATATAGGACCGAACCCCATTTCGTCCCCCTCTGGAATGCAATACCATGACATAATGTATGTCACGAGTAAATGTTGTGTCCTTTATAGTGTCAGTGTCCTTACACTGCCTCAACAACACGGATAACTTATTTACAAATCCACAGGAAAAATAGACACTTTTTGTACGCATTATGTGTTAATGTTACCCAAAGTGTATGCGTAAGTAGGTTGTATAGGTACCTACGCTAATGCCACTAATTCATAACGTATTTAGTTTGAAAAGTATACAACTAAAAAAAAAAAAAATATTCCGATATTACATGCACTCTTGTTAGAGGTACTAAGTACGCTGCGAGGTAAAAATAATAAAAACAATATTTTACTACAAAGTTAACTATTGTGGTACAGGAAAGTTCACTTTGAAAAGTTTTGTTCGATAAAAAAAATAATGCAGGCGGAGTTGAGGGGGGAATTATTAAAAGCTCTCTGTGAAGGGAGAGAAGTTTTTTATCCCTCCCAAAGGGGGTAGAATGGGGAAGAGAGGGAATAGAGATAGGGAAGTAGAATGGGAAAGAGGGATAGAAAAGTAGAAGAGAGAGGAGAAATTGGAAGAAGGAGAAGAGATGGAATGAAAGTATATAGATTAAGAAAACGAGGAAATAGAGAGAATGGGAAAGAGAGAAGAGAGATTGGAAGTAGAAGAAGGAAGAGAGGAAAACAAAGTACCTATAGATTGGGAAAATAAGATATTAAGGGAAGATTTGCATAATGCATGCAAATCTTCCCTTAATTTGCATAATGCAAAGTAACAACGAAATAGTTTTAGAACTTCGACCAAAACGTAATATGTTATAGGTAGGAATTAGGAGTGATTGATTACCTGCCAAAAGAAGTCCAGGAAAAAAAATAGAGGCTGTCTCATACAATTTTGATAAAAAAAAAAAAAAAAAAAAAAAAAAATATTCTTTTTTTGTCCCCGCTCCCCGCAGTATACTATCTGTTGAGTTGTTTATGGGTAAACGCCAAACGGCTATAAAAAGGTGGGCTGAAAATTTACGGATACCTTGCGTATGTATCGCCCTTGAAAGAATCTGTTAACAATAGGTAATAGTAGAGCTTACTAGTATGGACCTGCCTCCTGATCACATTTGGCTATAAATTGAAATTCAAAATATGTCCTATTTGCTGGTGGATATATCTCATTAATCATGAGATGTGTCCACCAGCAAACTCAATTTGAAATTTATTTAACCCATATGAAAAATATGTAGAAATGTCAAATAAAAATTACAAAATTACTACTGGTGTACACTGGAAGTAAACGTAAGCACTGTTGTTATTCGGTGTACATTAACCTTCAACTACAGTAGTAAGCATAAGCACTGATATTATTTTTTTCCTCCCCCGCGAGACTTTGCTTATTAAGCACGTTGACACAGCGAAGGTTTTTAACCTCAGAATTCCTCCGCTTCTCCTCCAACTAATCCTCCTCCTCCTGCTTTTTCTCCTCCTCCTGCTTTTCCTCCTCATCCTGCTCTTCCTTCTCCTCCTCCCTGATGAAAGCAGAGTGAGATGTATCTTTAGATTTCCAGATCCTATACCTTGTCATTAGGCACGTAGAAGCGCTGAGAGTGATGGAGAGAAAGTGAAAAAAAGGGAAAGGAAAGGGAAGGGAAGAGACAAGGAGAGAAATACAGTGGGGAAATGTGGGGGAGAAGGATAAGCGAAAGGGAAAAGAAAACAAAAGTACATACGGGAATCCGAGGCACATTGAATGATAGGAGGGAATATCCCAAGATGGATGACAGAAATCAGACTAAGCAAAAATCAACAGCAGCCAACCAAGCGCTGACGATATATCACGTTTTCACTACAGCACCAATTCCCAGTGGATCACTGAAGTTAAGATACGTTGCGCGTGGTTAGTCTACGGATGGGTGACCATCTGAGCTATCTCATGCTGCTGGCTTTTCCCGGAATGCACCCTTTTCTACCTGAGAAAATGTCAGTGGGTACGTTACCTAACCCTTGTTTCACAAAATCTTTCAGATAGAAACAAGAATCAAGGTTAGCACTGCCACAGAAAGGAATTTCTGTCTCCTTTCGAAACTCTGCCAGCCTCTTCTTTGCATCCAATGTTCTGCAGTGCGAAAAAGAGAAATAAATACAGAGGAGAAAAAACATGAGAAAAATCGTCAGAAAAAAAACTTGAGGGACAAATCCTTCTTGTTTGGAAAATTCTGTAATCATCAAACTCATAGAAGAGAGAAGAAAATATAAGAACTCCAAGCACATTGATGGCAAAATACAATATAGATTCCTTAAAAACCTAATCAACAGAGAGGCAAAGAAGGCGAAAGAAACTTGGCTTAGTGATCTGCATAAAGAAATTGAAACCAATCTGAAAGATGGAAAGATTGATAAAGCGTATAGCCTCATTAATAAATACTTTGGCCAACATAAATATAAAAGCAATACCATAGAGGATGAAAATGGAAAAATACTTTTTGATGCTAAAGAAATAACAAACAGATGGAAAAAATACATCGAACAGTTG
>NW_007377782.1:0-49742 GCF_000475195.1 Diaphorina citri
ATCCTGTCTTTCTTCTCTCTTCGATTTCGGGACGATAACACCTTGGCAGTTACAGTTCCCTCTATCAAACCTCTTGGAGAAAAAGAAAAAAAAAAATACAGTGGTCAGTTTCCCGACAGAAAAGTACACAGTAGAGACTAATGGAAAAAATAGTGGAATAAGGAAAGCATATCTTGTTCAGTAAAATATTGTTGTGGTTCTAACACTTGGTATTGTTCCTAACACTCGGTATTGTAAGCGGAAGGTCACGTAAAGGTAGAAACACACTACCATCACATCACGTCACGTCATTAAGTAATAATAGTGTGACTGCTCTGAACGAAATTACCTACAAAACATTATGGGAAAACTTTGACACGTCACGTCATCAAGTAATAATAGTGTGACTGCTCTGAACAAAATTACCTACAAAACATTATGGGAAAACTTTGAACTACATCTTTCTGACTCCCCGTAAGCTCACGTGACGTGATGGTAGTGTGTTTCTACCCTAACAATATTAAATATTTGGATTTTGATTCTAGCTCATCGGTAGAAAGAAAATTACCCATCACTAGATGCGCCTGTTCTTCTTGTGATTTATTGTATTAGTGGATGTGTCCAATTTCCCTATGTAGCAAATAGTACAAAAATACCTTTTCGGTTTACAATATAACTTTATGTGAGAAATTTTAAGGAATGTGTGACTATGGCTATACAGAATTATTCATCAACCTCTCATCAAACTTATCCAAGCAAAATGTTGATAGGCGGTCAAAGGATTGTTTAATCCCTCTCGAACGTTTTGGACCCAAGAGGTCTAAAGTTCACCAAAAGGTCTATGGTGTCAAATAGTAGAAATACCTTTTCTGTTGTTTAAGAAACAACTGAATTCTGAGTTTAAGTTTTCTCAGGCTTACAAAAGGACCAAAGAGGCTCTTCAGGATTACCGATAATTTGTTCCTTTGAAGCCTCTGCTCCTCCTTAGCATCTGGTACTCTGTGGCATTTGTGATCTCCAATCAACCTGACCCTCTAACCCTTCGGTGATTTAGAGGATAATCTTCAGAGTACTTGACTCTCTGGTACTCTGTGGCATTTGTGATCTCCAATCAACCTGACCCTCTAACCCTTCGGTGATTTAGAGGATAATCTTCAGAGTACTTGACGCAATCCTTTGATTAAAGATCGAAACGGTTGCGTTTTTAAATAAATTATAGATAAGAGGTGCCCATTATATCGAACAAGAGATATGAGAGGTTTTGTTGTGAAATCTTGCTGGTTAGCGTTTAAGATGTACGGTCTGTTTTACCAGAAGGTGTGGATGTTCTTTTTCTAAAGACATTACATATTCACTAGAAACATGTATTTGCAGACCTGATTTTTCTACCATATGGGATTGAGTTTTGATGTCAAGTTGTACAATATTTTAGCTTTTCAATTGCTTTATTCTGTAGGGTAGAAACTAACTCCAACTTTGACGGATACCTCTAACGAACCCGGAGCTTTTAAGGTGGATTTCCACCAACGCGACCTCTGTCGTGCGACAAAATCGCGCGACAATGTCGCGCGACGTCACCTGTTTAAAAAAAAATTGAGAAATACTTGTCATGGACGACATTTGAAAATAAAATCATTAAAAATACTCTGTGCAAAGCTGCTGCTTGTAGGTAGATGGATTTGATATTTTGATGCAGTGGAAGAATTATAGCCTGACTTGTATTGCAAATTACATGAGCTCCATAAACGTATATCTCATGGGGAGAATGAGAAAACGATGGTAAGTCATGTTGGTAACTTTTAGTTTTATTTCAGTTGATAGGCATAAAAATTGAGAAATACTTGTCATGGACGACATTTGAAAATAAAATCATTAAAAATACTCTGCGCAAAGCTGCTGCTTGTAGATGGATTTGATATTTTGATGCAGTGGAAGAATTATAGCCTGACTTGTATTGCAAATTACATGAACTCCATAAACGTATATCTCATGGGGAGAATGAGAAAACGATGGTAAGCCATGTTGGTAACTTTTAGTTTTATTTCAGTTGATAGGCATTGTAACATTTCAAAATAAACGAGTGAAGACATTCAACTGTCCACACAAGGCTAATTGTAATGAAGGTAAAATGTACATTGGAAAGAATCGTGATATATTTTTTGACCCTCTCCCAGGGTTGACTTCAAATCTCCTCTTGGCCAATCAGGTCTCTACAGAAACGACATGTAGGCTTGTACAGTGTACACCTCGTATAACATATATCTTATATTTGGCACTAGCACTACCAAATAAAGCTACTATGTGGTAGAGATAATTTTTATTATTTTAATCAAAATCTTCCACTGACTAGATCAAACATGTGAAAGAAAAATAAGCAGTGGGTGAAGACATTACTTGATGTTATCTTTTCATGTAGATTATTATTTGTTCTTCATTGACTTCAAATCTCCTCTTGGCCAATCAGGTCTCTACAGAAACGACATGTAGGCTTGTACACCTCGTATAACATATCTTATATTTGGCACTAGCACTACCAAATAAAGCTACTATGTGGTAGACTGGTAGAGGTAATTATTTTAATCAAAATCTTCCACTAGATCAAACATGTGAAAGAAAAATAAGCAGTGGGTGAAGACATTACTTGATGTTATCTTTTCATGTAGATTATTATTTGTTCTTCCTTAAGTCTTCTAGAAAAATATGAAATTCATATTTCTGGTACCAGCAAGAAGTTATGCAGGAGATCAATACGGGTTTGACCCCCGGGGCCAAGGCTAACTTCTGAGCCGCGGGTATGCCTCTCTGTTAGTCTGTACCCGCTATGAAATGTACATTTTGTGGCTACACAATGCTTCATTCCGGTACAAGGTATTTCTTTCTAACCATTATTGCTATTGTCAAAATCATATCAAAACTTTCAGCAGTTTCAGTATATTTAACTGCTCGAGGACTTTCATTTACTAAAAACAACCTTTTTATTTACTCCTTTAGAAAAATGAACTGATAGTCAATTCCCAGCATTTGATACCAACTTATTTACTCGTATAGTCTATCAAAACTTTCAGCAGTTTCAGCATATTTAACTGCTCGAGGACTTTCATTTATTAAAAACAACCTTTTTATTTACTCCTTTAGAAAAATGAACTGATAGTCAATTCCCAGCATTTGATACCAACTTATTTACTCGTATAGTAAATAAGTTGGTATCAACTTATTTACTCCTTTTCAGAACCCTCCCTTTCTTTTGTCTAACCTGGATCCATCTTGAAAAAGCAGACATAGGTGCTCGTAGGTATCACATCTTTCTCTGTGATACCTGAAAAGTCTTCAATCCTTTTCAGCTCGAGATGATCATTAACAGTCCAACAATCTCTCAATCTCATTAATTAAAGACAACCCGAACTCTGAAGTTAAAACGAGAGAAATAGTGGGTGGCCCAACGTCAAAAAAGCTGCATTTCGTCAGGAAAGCACCAAATTTGGCATGGACCTTCATTTGGACCATATAAAGGTAATTCTCCTTTTCAGAACCCTCCCTTTCTTTTGTCTAACCTGGATCCATCTTGAAAAGCAGACATAGGTGCTCGTATCACATCTTTCTCTGTGATACCTGAAAAGTCTTCAATCCTTTTCAACTCGAGATGATCGTTAACATAGAACCCTCCCTTTCTTTTGTCTAACCTGGATCCATCTTGAAAAAGCAGACATAGGTGCTCGTATCACATCTTTCTCTGTGATACCTGAAAAGTCTTCAATCCTTTTCAACTCGAGATGATCGTTAACAGTCCAACAATCTCTCAATCTCATTAATTAAAGACAACCCGAACTCTGAAGTTAAAACGAGAGAAAAGTAAAACATGGTCACTAATTAGACACTTTAACACTGGAACACAGTTCTAAAGATCACACCTCGACTGAGTTTTGTGTGAGTGATTCTCAACTTTTGAGGAGATAAGTGGCTAATAGTGGTCAAGACGCCTGGTAAACAGGTGGTCGTTGGTTCAATCCCAGCTGAGATATGGAAATTTGTCTACAGTATATTTCTGCTGGAATAAAAGAAATCTTTATACGGCACGACCGACCCACTGTCCGTAGTGTTAAAGCGCCTAAAAGGAGAAAAAGGAATTTTTTAATCTTTATTCGAGCAGTAGGTACCTGTAAAAATCAAAACTGTGATTACGTACAGCTTGAGAAACGCTGAATACATTAGAATCGTACAACGTACAATACAATACATGAGCAGTATAAGTTCGGATACATTTCGAAAAACTAACAAATAGAAAAAGATTTGAAAATCAGATCAGATTCAGAGATAAAATTTTAGATCTGGTAGTCATTAGTCTTACAATAGAACTCTTGGGCTGAATACATTAGAATCGTACAACGTACAATACAATACATGAGCAGTATAAGTTCGGATACATTTCGAAAAACCAACAAATAGAAAAAGATTTGAAAATCAGATCAGATTCAGAGATAAAATTTTAGATCTGGTAGTCATTAGTCTTACAATAGAACTCTTGTCTTTACATATCCAATGAATTTGGTGTGAGAACCAACGAGACCAAGTTTCTTTTTCAATAGCTGATATTTTCTACCTACACAAGATATCATAGTGGTGAACAAGCACATATCCAAATATCCATACAAGAAAAATAGACAGATCCACTAATTCCTACACAAGAAAAATGGGGTACCTTCTACCTTTCCTTCACGTACTTTCACTCTTCCACAGAAGAAAAAAAAATATTACTACACATATACCATAATCCTTAAACAAGAAAAATGGGTACCTAGATACAGATTTTTGCACGAGAAAAATAGAGACATCCACTAATTTCTGAAAATTAAAATAAATAATCTATCCACGATTTGAGAGGGAATCTACTTACTTTGTGTTATTGTATTTGTCAATTTTCAAACTTACTTGCACGTTCTAAAATTCGTACTTACAAGAACGGAAACTTGAAAAAGAATTTTATCGCCAGCCCAAAATCAGACACCAGATGACAACAGTCTGACGTCCTGATCAAATTCCAAGAACTCTGGATCTGTCAATTGTCAATAACCTTGTCATCGGGAACATGTCGGGTCATAAACTGATCGTTTTATTGCAGCTGCAAAAGTAAACGAGAATTAAGACCACTCATAAATTTCTTTAGGAAACTTAGACGAATTAGAAAAACTCGTGATATCCCTTCAAAAAACGTGTCTGGGGCAAAAAGTACACCAAGTTTTTTTCTGATCTACTCCGTGTTTACAGTCTCCCAGCCAGACTAAGCTGGTCTACTCCCTGTTTAAAGTGTTTTGAGAATATCTCGTTTCCGGTAACTTTTTTCTAATAACAATAAATTAGAAAGTTGTATGTCTTTTTATTTTCTACATTCCATACATTTACACTTTTTCTCTAGGATGTACCGTAATCCCGTACCGTAATGATTTTTCCAATATGGTGTTTAAAGTGCCCCAGCCAGACTAAGCTGGTCTACTCTCTGTTGAAAGTCCCCCAGCCAGACTAAGCTGGTCTACTCCCTGTTTTAAGTCCCCCAGACAGACTAAGCTGGTCTACTCCCTGTTTAAAGTCTCAAAGCCAGACTAAGCTGGTCTACTCCCTGTTTAAAGTCCCCCAGCCAGACTAAGCTGGTCTACTCCCTGTTTAAAGTCCCCAGCCAGACTAAGCTGGTCTACTCCCTGTTTAAAGTCCCCCAGCCAGACTAAGCTCTCCAAAAAAAAAGTGATTTTTAGCCCATGGACTAAGCTGGTCTACTCCCTGTTTAAAGTCCCCCAGCCAGACTAAGCTGGTCTACTCCCTGTTTAAAGTCCCCCAGCCAGACTAAGCTCTCCAAAAAAAAAGTGATTTTTAGCCCATGGACTAAGCTGGTCTACTCCCTGTTTTAAGTCCCACAGCCAGACTAAGCTGGTCTACTCCCTGTTTAAAGTCTCAAAGCCAGACTAAGCTGGTCTAGTTCCTGTTTAAAGTCTCAAAGCCAGACCAAGCTGGTCTACTCCCTGTTTAAAGTCCCCCAGCTAGACTAAGCTGGTCTACTCCCTGTTTCAAGTCCCCAGCCAGACTAAGCTGGTCTACTCCCTGTTTAAATTCTCAAAGCCAGACTAAGCTGGTCTACTCCCTGTTTTAAGTCCCCCAGCCCAACTTTTTTTTTATGTACCCTGTAGAAGTTACAATTTATTTTGTCTCCATAATATGCACTATGGACTAGTTCATTATTTTTATGATCCTGGTGAACTGTGGTTTCTGAAGAACTGAGTGACTCATGCTAAGGTATGCTATAGTACCATGAGTGAGAAGAAAAATATGCTGATAATTTAATGAGATGAATAATGAGTCATATTATAGGTAATCAAAAAGCTATCAAGACTAAAGGTCATGGTGTCAAAAATTAGAGTAACTTATCTAACAAAGGAAGCAAAAAAATTTTGTAAAAAAAAATAATAATAAATAAAAGGTAAAACAAATGTAGATACTTAGGTAAGTAGTAGGTCGGTAGGTTACTTACTTGATTCAATTTTTTACTTTCCACAGCCTGAATTTCTAGGTAATGAAAATGAAACTCAATCTGAAATAGAAGACATAGAAGAGATTTGTTAATTTGAGGCTAAAAGAGGCTATCTCTATTTAAACTTTGACTAGCCCTAAACTTTGACTCCATTTATCTCAAAATGCTCTTTTTGGACTTGGTCTGCTCTGGCTCTTAGCTATTCAAATAATATCTGGGCCAGAGATTTGTTAATTTGAGGCTAAAAGAGGCTAGCTCTATTTAAACTTTGACCAGCCCTAAACTTTGACTCCATTTATCTCAAAATGCTCTTTTTGGACTTGGTCTGCTCTGGCTCTTAGCTATTCAAATAATATCTGGGCTCTTTCCTATGGAAAAGTATTGTTCTTAAGGTACGTCAAAACATAGGCTGGCTGATATGATCTAGCGATGAGGAGAAACTATGTTATCGAGGCAGTGTGGACAGTTGGGTCAATGTTGATTGATGTTGATCAACCACCAGTTGACTATGTGTGGACACACTTTACATATATAATTGTGTAAGTTTTTAGCAAGCACTTGAACAAAGATTCCCCTGAGATAGAAAATGACACTCACTTTTGTTGGTACTCTAGAGGTCAGCACAAACAGTCTACATGGTGAAAATACGAGCACTTTGTTTTCAGTCTTAAATCCTTTTGCCTCCAGCTTGACGACATTTTTTAGAAGGATTTTCACACGCCTTGCCAGTAATGATTTGACACTTTCTGCAAAAGAACAATCAAAAGGATTAGAAATGTACCTACTTGATGGTTTTTTATTTTTGATGATTAAGGAATTGTAAAATACCAAATTGAGAGGTACCTACAAGGAAGAAAATCAGAATAATTCCATGGGAAGATGGGACCCTTCTAGGTTTTAAATTACCTTAATTTTAAAAGGTACCTACATATTTTTTTATTATTACTCCCCCCCCCCCCTTTAAGATAAAATTAGGTAGGTACCTATTAAGGTGGCGTTCCGATCCTACCTGAAATGACACTCACTTTTGTCGGTACTCTAGAGGTCAGCACAAACAGTCTACATGGTGAAAATACGAGCACTTTGTTTTCAGTCTTAAATCCTTTTGCCTCCAGCTTGACGACATTTTTTAGAAGGATTTTCACACGCCTTGCCAGTAATGATTTTACACTTTCTGCAAAAGGACAAACAAAAAGGATTAGACAATACTTACTACTTGATTGTTTTATTTTTAATAAAAAAAAAATGCTTAAGGAATTGTAAAATTACAATATGAGAGGTACGAGGACCCCAAAAAGTCCAGCACCCGTAAGATTAGAATAGACAGATTTTTTTTTTTTTTTTTTTTTTTTAAGAGCTCATTCCTAAAGGAAATTTAGCTATAAATTAAATAATCATGGTAAAAAATATTAATAAGAAGAGAAATGAAGTGGTGCTTTCTTAGCTTTTGATCAATAAGAACACACTACTGCTAGAGACCAGAGTATTAAAAACATTCCTTAATATAAACAAACAAAAGTATATAGTACAAATTCTTTAGTAACCTGCTACAGGATTTGGAGGGGGCATTATCACATCCACATCCACTCATGTCCAAAATTGGAACAGATAAATCTAACACTTAATAAATGTCTAGGTACTAAACAAATAACATGACTATTAACATTTCTGTATCAAACTACTTTAATTTCTACAACATAAAAATTAGAGATACACTAAATCTTCAAGATAGTTCAGTTGGGCTTGTAATAGACTGAAAGGGGTGGAGTAAGGATATCAAATTCTAGGAATATGAGTCACCCATGGCCAATTGAACTGATTCCTTGCAAATCTCTATCAAATTAGTCGGATAATTCATTTGTAAAATCCCTTGTTCCCTAAGAAAGTGATTAGTCAGTCCATTGATATCTTTATCTTGATAAGGTAGGTACCTACCTACATTGCTGAGGCCAGTGTTTTGTGTTTTGATTCATTAGCTTGTTTATTTTCAAGAGAAATTGGTTTGCAAATTTTAAGGTGTTTCCCGATCGCTGTTATCATAGTGTTTGTAAACTCGGTGTTTTTAAAACCCCTCAATTAATGGGAACATTCCTGGAGATTTTGCTGTCGAATTTAGATAATTTGCGTACGCTTTGATTATTTTAAAGTAAAAAAAACATCAAGGGAAAGCCTCTTTGGGCTGATTTTCAATGTTCCTTAAGAAAGTGATTAGTCAGTCCATTGATATCTTTATCTTGATAAGGTACATTGCTGAGGCCAGTGTTTTGTGTTTTGATTCATTAGCTTGTTGTTTATTTTCAAGAGAGATTGGTTTGCAAATTTAAGGTGTTTCCCGATAGCTGTTATCACAGCGTTTGTAAACTCGGTGTTTCTAAAACCCCTAAATTAATGGGAACATTCCTGGAGATTTCGCTGTCGAATTTAGATAATTTGCGTACGCTTTGATTATTTTAAAGTAAAAAAACATCAAGGGAAAGCCTCTTTGGGCTGATTTTCAAAACTTACCATTTAAATCTTTCGTCAGTTGAGATCTTGTAGACATTTTTGTTTGTAAACTCGGTGTTTTTAAAACCCCTAAATTAATGGGAACATTCCTGGAGATTTTGCTGTCGAATTTAGATAATTTGCGTACGCATTGATTGTTTTATAGTAAAAAAAAACATCAAGGGAAAGCCTCTTTGGGCTGATTTTCAAAACTTACCATTTAAATCTTTCGTCAGTTGAGATCTTGTAGACATTTTTTGGAATGTAGGTAAGTTGCTTTTTTAAAGAATCTTCATTTGGAATGTACTTCTGAGAACACTTTTAACTAGTTAAAAAAGAAATGAACTTTTCGGTGTTTAATACAATTTAATCTTATCTTCTCCATTTATGATTCATGTTCTGATGTTCTTTTTTCTGTTTTGCTATTTTTTGCAATCACAAAAATTTGCATTGTTTACATTTTTTTCCGGCGGCCATTTTGCAAATTTTTCACTACGAGCAGTGTTGCCAACTGAAAATTTCTCACACGAAAAAAAAGTTACCAAATCGCACTAGTCGCAAAAATCGCCCTGCCGACTTTCGAACCATCTGTGTAGTCTGTAGTAGTTGCATAATAGGTACCTACTTTACTAGTAGACATTTTATTTTATTCAATACTAAAAGACTATAGTAGTATCATGATGACTTTGCCAGCCTAGTTAGCTTGGAAGGTAGCACCCTGCCTTGTGAGCACTAGGTCGCGGGTTCGAATCCCGCCCGAGGCAATTTTTATTCTAAACAGATAGAACAGCCAGCCGTTCTCAGAACGGCTGGCTTTTTTCCATGTCTTCCTTCTCTCTTTGATTTTGGGAAGATAAGACCTTGGCACAGTTCCCTCTATTATCAATCCTTTTTTTTATCTCTCTCTTTATCTTTATGATTTCAGGACGAAAAGACCTCTGTAAATTACAGTTGCCTCTATCAAACCTCCCCTTTATTTTTAAATAAAAAACCAACTCTATTGAAATAAGGAAAGGCTAGCCTTCCTAGCTAGGAAGAAAAATAAATAAAAAGCCAATCTAAATATCTTTTAATGATAGGTATAATTTTATTTTCTTTATTCTATCATAATAATATAATATGCATCTCTGTAAAAGTTGACCTACCTAAATAAAATTTAGAACAAAATAATTTACGTGAAAATATTAGAAAAGAGACAAAAATAATAAAACTTAACTACACATTATTATTATTATTATTATTATTATTATTATTATTATTATTATTATTATTATTCCGATATTGTTCAGGACTTTATAGGCCATCTAACCGTATCCTTTTTTTTTTATCTCTGTTCAATATCTATAATGGTCATCCGAAATGACATTTCATATTTATATTTTATCGTTTTCCGTGTTTTTATATTTCCTTTTCTCTCTCTCTCTCTCTCTCTCTCTCTCTCTCTCTCTCTCTCTCTCTCTCTCTCTGTCGTGAAAAATCAGCCTTGTTTTCTTACAATTAGCTCTTGACTCTTGTATATAAAATTTCTTAAATTCTTATGAGGCTCATAAATTACTCCAGTCCACCCGCCTTGAAAATAGTCTGCTTCAAAAAAATAGGCTAACCCACTCTCTCTCTCTCCCTCTGTTGACCTCTGCTCTAATGAAAACTGAATGGAGCAGTGGTCGATTTTCCAGTCGCCAGCCTAGTTAGCTTGGTTCTATGAATTAATACCAACCTATTTTTTACTTTCTATTACCCTTACGTATAGGGAACCTATACAAGGTAATGAGAAAGTATTGCAATCGGTCCAATTTTTTATTTTAATAGGTTGGTAGTGCGTGTGCCTTGTAAGTGCTAGGCCGCGGGTTCGATTCCCGCCTGGGGAGGATTTTATCCTGAAAGGATAAGGTTCGTTCACGGAACGGCTGGCTTTCTCCTATCCTGTCTTTCTTCTCTCTTCGATTTCGGGACGATAACACCTTGGCAGTTACAGTTCCCTCTATCAAACCTCTTGGAAAAAAAGAAAAAAAAAAATACAGTGGTCAGTTTCCCGAAAGAAAAGTACACAGTAGAGACTAATGGAAAAAATAGTGGAATAAGGAAAGCATATCTTGTTCAGTAAAATATTGTTGTGGTTCTAACACTCGGTATTGTATGCGGAAGGTCACGTAAAGGTAGAAACACACTACCATCACATCACGTCACGTCATCAAGTAATAATAGTGTGACTGCTCTAAACGAAATTACCTACAAAACATTATGGGAAAACTTTGAACTATATCTTTCTGACTCCCCATAAGCTCACGTGACGTGATGTGATGATAGTGTGTTTCTACCTTAACAATATTAAATATTTGGATTTTGATTCTAAAAGAGATCGGAGGTATAGAGGTGTGTCCACACATGGTCGATGGCCGTCGATCGATGTAGAGGAGGAGAACTGTCGATAGCACTATCGATAACTATCGAACGCTATCGATAGTTGAGGCTTGACTATCGATAGTTTTCGATAGTTTTTTTTTCTGCACATTTTTCGTTTGTTTTGGTCGTTTTAGAAGTGAAAAGTGTCAAAAAAAATGTTAAAAAAATATATTTTGTAGAAAAAAAAAATGTTGAAATAAAACCCTGTGACCTAAATTAATACGAGTACAGTTAATAATTTTCTTTAAATTAGGTTAGGTTAGGTTAGGTCTTTTTGGGGGATAAGACCTTTAGAAACAAGGAAAATATGTAATAAAAAAAACTATCGTAAACTATCGAAAACTATCGATAGTTTTTTGAAAACTATCGATAACTATCGATGGCGCCGACTATCGATAGTTCTCCTCCTCTAGATCGATGGTCGACTGAACCGTCCACACTGCCTCGACAACACATAGATTCACCTCGTCGATCGACGGCCATCGACCATGTGTGGACACTGGACACAGTGTTAAGGGAACGCGAATTGCTCGGCAAACGGAAAAGAAAATATTTTGTTTCGTAACTTAAAATATAAATCACAGAATAAAATTGTTTTTTCTCGTAGATACCTATTTTAAAAAATACAAAGGAAAATTGTTTTGTTAATTTCAACCAAAGACGAAAAAATACAGTAATGTCAGTATAATAGGAGATGATTTACTTATTTATAAGAATAAAATCAATATAAAAACTATCAATTTATTCCCGAGACTACAAGCTCATGTTAAATCTCTGAGAAGTACTGAGAACGCTTGGAGAATACTTGGAGACCGTTCGAATACGGTTTTCAAATACGGAAAAATTGGAACCTGGGCCCCGTTTCATGAAACTTATAAGTCCTGTAATACAGGGAAATTGCCTCTATTAAAGCCAAATTTTAAAGATGGTCGTTTCACCGAAAGATATCAGTAAGAATTAATTTAAAAATGAACAGCCAGTCTTAGGAGTTGATTTTATAGGAACTTCGCGAAAGCCCGTATTATAGGACTTATTATACAGGACTTGTAATAAATGTTGTTCCATACTTTACTATAGGAAATACTTAGAATATAAGAATTTTTAGAAGTAGAATGTTTCGTGTTTCATAGATCTACTTATAGTTGCATGGATAAATACATGAGTCCGCACGTTTCTCTTTGTATTTACTTTAACCTGTATTTAAATAGCTACAATATTAAAACACGTTCCTGTAGATTCGGCACTGGGAATCATCTCAATATTGCTGTCTGAGTAATATGTATCACTATATCAAAGCAAACTCAAAAGAGATTTAAGACGTTACCGAGGTACTCGTAATTAAAATTTTATAGTCATCTAATAATCTGTCTCTATACTAATGGCTGTGCCTATTTCTATTGTGCAAAATTAGTGGATGTGCCTATTTTTCCTAAGCAGAAATTGGATGTTAATTTGGTGTGTTGATTTTTCTTTCTTTTCTTCTTTGAATGGATAATGTTCGTTCTCGGAACGGTTGACTTTTTCCTATCCTGTCTTCCTTCTCTCTTTGATTTCGGACGATAAGATCTTAGCAGTCACAGTTCCCTCTAATATCATGAAAAGAAAAATCATTTGAAACCTCAGCCCCGAGTCGTAACCTGAAGAAACAAGAGAGCTGAAAACGAGGAAAACACCAGACGAGAATTTTGCCACAATCCGCAATGATGTTCACCTCAGACCTGGAACACCTTAGCAAACACCATACTCCATCCTCTGGTCTCACGAGACTTGCACGCGAGGTGGCATTATTCATAAATCATAACACGAATACTTCAGGAGACACCTAAGTGAATTCAAGTGTGGAATCATGGGATATGTAATCGCATAGTATTAGGTAGACCTTCATAGATGGGTATCACTTTTCCTTGGGTATGAGTTGGGTATTAAATCAAAGTTAACGGAATAACGGGGAAATTTTGGAGGCGAACAGCATGCAATCTTTTGAAGTCTGATTTACCTAAATCTAAAACTGTGTCCACATCACATAGTCGACCGGCCGTCGAATGAAGTACCCACATAACAACCGCGACACCAAAGTCATGTATCTGATGATGATTTTGAAATTCAGATTTTGAGATTGAACAGAAGTCTGAAAGTTTGAATACGAACTTGTCTACTTCTCTTTAATAGATAGAGGGAAAATAACTTTTAACACTTCACAGGTATGTTTTAGATTTTACTCCCGTTTACATCCAAGAAAAACGTAGGTAGGTAGGTAGGTAGGTAGGTATGTGTCAGAGTTAAATTTTGATTAAGATGTTAGTCCATTGAATTTCTGACGTAACAACGTTAAAATCTGTCCAATAAACCTCATTATTACAGGGCCAAATTTAGCCCTATATCATTGGTCACTTTCAGGAGGCATGTGGTTACTGAATTCTACTACATTTTTGAGAAAAGGGAAGTTTTTTCTTTTCCCTGGAAGTCTCTTGTAGGAGGAATTTTTTTGGCAGTCATTTGGACCTAAAGCATTTCATAATGTCAACTGTCTTCTGGAGTAGCAAATTCTAAAGTTCAGCAAAAAAACAGTCATCGTTATTTCAGCAAAAGACAGAAAAAAAGAACAACAGAGCCCATTTATTACTATCTAAAAGAGTTAGATATTTATGATTTTCGCTCAAAACAATTGTGAAAGTTTTGCAAGGCCATCTTATGTTAATCTACACAGGGAGTTATAGGACTGTGGCCGTGGCTATGAAAATTTATGAATGAGGATGCCCTAATAGGCGGTACAGGGGAGGGCCATCGTATATTAATGTACACAGGGAGTTATAGGACTGTGGCCGTGGCTATGAAAATTTATGAATGAGGATGCCCTAATAGGCGGTACAGGGGAGACTGCACGATCTGAGAGAGAGGGAGAAGAGGGGGGGGATTCACAGCTTCTCACCTATCATTTCCATGCTTATCAGGGAGGATTTTAGGAAGGGAGGAGGGGTCGAAACGTTCAAAGGTCCCAATTATTGATAAAAGTGAAAAATATCCTACCAAACACTTCTTTTAAAGGCAGTTTATGAGCTTGTGCAATAATTACACCGAGTGCAAGCTCTCCTGATGCATGGGATAGTTTTCTGTTGAATTCCGTTCATTACGCAAACCAATATCACGCTCAATATATCTGTACATAATAACATGCTTTTGTTTAGTTAATCCTCGCCGCTTTGAACCCCTTCGATCCCGTTCAAATCAGCCAAGCTACTAGTTAAACCGTTCATCATACTATTCACAGTAGGACGGGTAGTATAATAGTATTACTCGTACATTACTCAGTACAAGTATATCGGACTATTACGTCAGTAAGTTGGACCTATTATTCTTTTGAAGTCCTTTGGAAATTGAAAAGGCTTGTAATGAAGTCCACAGTGTACCTAATTTACCCATTTCGAAATGTTCTTTGTTTCGAAATGTTGGATATCTACTGGAAAATTCTTTGCCTAATATCAGTGGATGTGCCTATTCTTCCTGTGTAAAAATATTGTATTAGTGGATGTGCCTAATTTTCCTGTGTAGAAAATAAAAAAAATATTCTTTTCTTGGTATTGAGGTGAAGAAATCAGTGAATTCTGAGTTAATTTTTTTTAGGTTCACAAGAGAACTTGAGTGATTTTTTTTTTAAGAAATGTGCACCATACCAATGCACCTATACCGAATTTCCAGCAACCTCTCATCAATTTTCTCCAAACAAAATATTGATAGACGATCCTTTGAGTTCTCCTCAAACAGAAGTTTCTTCTCAAAGGATTGTTTAACCTCTCCCGAACTTTCGCCAAACTTGGACCCAAGAGGTCTAAAGTCCACCGCTGAATCCATCTCAAAATGGATCCATATTGTATAAATATAAGTAGTTAATGTATGTATTAGCGTATTAATACTGTTTCAAAGCTTTTTATGTGCTCGTTGCGGTTATTAATTTTATTTGTATTTATGTTCGTTGGTGATTTATGAGCCGAACGTAAAGTACATTATACGAGCCATCCACTATCCTGGCTTGCTGAGGAACACAACAATTTGTAATAACTTACCAGCAGGACAACAAAAAATAGACACCGAAATACCTCGAGAGTTTGAGATCTGACTTACCAAGCGAACGGTGAGTTTTGATATTGATAACGGTGATAGAAAGCCATTTTGTGGAATGCCCGATCTAATTAGGTATTTTCATTTGACACCAGCAGCTTGAACAAAAATAAAAGACAAAAGCATTATAGCTACTTACAACCATGCATGTAGGTACAAGCCATTCAATTTTCTAACTTTTTTAGAGATGCGTAGGTGGATCGGGATATTAGGTATTTATTATCTAATGGGCCTAAAATATAAGAATCTTTTTAAAAATTATTCACTTTGGGAAAAATACCGATGGGTTCGAAAATGTTTTGGTATTTCAAAAGTACCGCCTGGCTTACCCACGTGCCTCTTGTGACATATTGACTATTATTAATAAGAGAGATTATCTCCTACCATTAGCCATTAGGGTAATAGGTTTGGGTCCCCTCACACCAGTTGTCCCATTAGGTTGCATTATAGCTACTTACAACCATGCATGTAGGTACACTGGTACAAGCAATTCAATTTTCTAACTTTTTTAGAGATTCGTAGGTGGATCGGGATAGGTATTTATTATCTAATGGGCCTAAAATATAAGAATCTTTTTTAAAAATTATTCACTTTGGGAAAAATACCGATGGGTTCGAAAATGTTTAGGTACTTCAAAAGTACCGCCTCGCTTACCCACGTGCCTCTTGTGACATATCGACTATTATTAATAAGAGAGATTATCTCCTACCATTAGCCATTAGGGTAATAGGTTTGGGTCCCCTCACACCAGTTGTCCCATTAGGTCGTGATTTAATAGTCGAATGTGAGACTGCGGGGTGACTGGAAACGCTACCTCACGCATAACAAATTTTCAGCCTACTCATTTATACATTTACATGGATTTACCAAGAAAAAGGTAAAGATTCAGGATTGAATGGTAGAGATTGTCCTAGGCAGTAATTTCGCCCTTTGTTTTTAATTTCTTAAAATTTTGTACCGATATTTCATTTTAACCAATAGATAGAGCCTAAATGAATGAAAAATAATATTTTTTTTGTTGTAGGCATACCTCCTCCTCCTCCTCCTCCTCCTCCTCCTCCTCCTCCTCCCTCCTCCTCCTCCTCCTCCTCCTTCTCCTCCTCCTACCTACCTACATAACTAGCTAGAAAGAAATTTTTCAAAACGAATGATGTTTCAAACGTGTACCCGAATCGAACCCACGTCCTTTTGCTTACCAGACAAGCACTTGTTGAATTATTTTGCCATACCAAGACAGCTGTTAGGTGTTTTCAGCTCTTTTCATTACGAGTATTTTCTCTTCTCGATTATTTTTAATTCTCGTAATTGTAATTTCACCTCGAGTTGGGCATTTGTGAAATGCCATTCCTTGCTTGTCCCACTGATCCCTAGTACCTTTTCATGTTGAGGATCGAAAGAGTTACCCAAGGTAAGCTCCGAGTTCCCACTGAATTGTGAAAGTATTCGACTGGCCGACCACGCCCCCTTATTGTTCACTATGGACTTTTATAATATTTTTTACGTTTCATCATTATTATACTCCGGTCTAGAAGTAATAATGATAATAACTGAAAAGTATAAAAATAATAATTGCTGGTGCTAGGGATGATTAAATTGAACAAGTAAAAACTATGGAGCTCAGTGCTGGAGGATGACAAGGGGGTCGGGGAGCTGTGAGTTCCCCTGGCCATTAGTTCAGTTTGGCCATTAGGTCCCCAGGCCATGGCCATTAGGCCATCAAAATTTCCTACAGATGATTTTAATTCAAAGGAATAAATTTTGTATAAAGTTATTTGTTGGTACACCCACTTGGAATTATCTTTACAAAGTTTATAGCCAGTGAAGAAGGACGAGGACTAAGAAACTGATGAGCACTTTGGGAGCATAATATCTGCCCGCTGCGGCAGAACATGCCAGGGACACTCCCGCGGCATCAGAGTTGTGGCAAAACCATTCGTTGAAAATTAACGTTTTATATCTGGTTGAAGTTCGCAAATACTGAACACATGTTCGTACTGTGCGAAAATTTGTGACAATGCTGCTTCAGCATTAATACAACAAAGAAATTGCGTAAAATGTACTCGAAGTAAAAGTTCCAGAGATCCACAGAAAAATTACCATGCAGGGACTATAAGTTTCATTTGGTAAAATTGTCAATCTACAAACTATCTGAGTAATAGTTGCATGGATAAATACATGGAGTCTGCACGTTTCTCTTTGTATTTACTTTAACCTGTATTTAAATAGCTACAATTAAAACACGTTCCTGTAGATTCGGCACTGGGAATCATCTCAATATTGCTGTCTGAGTAATATGTATCACTATATCAAAGCAAACTCCGTATTAGGTAGACCTTCATAGATGGGTATCACTTTTCCTTGGGTATTAGATGAGTATGAAATCAAAGATGACGGGGAAATTTGGAGGCGAACAGCATGCAATCTTTTGAAGTCTGATTTACCTAAATCTAAAACTGTGTCCACATCCGTATTAGGTAGACCTTCATAGATGGGTATCACTTTTTCTTGGGTATGAGTTGGGTATTAAATCAAAGTTAACGGGGAAATTTGGAGGCGAACAGCATGCAATCTTTTGAAGTCTGATTTACCTAAATCTAAAACTGTGTCCACATCACATAGTCGACCGGCCGTCGATCGATGTCGACTTGTCGACTGAACCGTCCACACTCCCTTCACAAAAGATTCACGGCCGGTCGAGTTTGTTTGGACACCTTATAAGGTCAAAGAGGCATAAGATCTTGAACTAGCATTTCTTTCCTGTTTCTCACCCCTTGTTGTGCCTAGTTGGCAGAATTATTGTGCCTAGTTGGCAGAAAAACCTGCCTCGGTGGTGTAGTGGTCAAGGCGCTCGCCTGGTAAACAGGAGGGCGTGGGTTCAATCCCAGCCGACTGGCGGGGAAAGATAAATCAGAAATAAGTCATAACATTATTGGGATCAGCGGGCGCAAATGAGTTAACAGAAGTAATAAAAAGTCCATGCAAAAAATAATTTGTGTAGATAATATTTGTGTCCATTCTAATCATAAGCAAGAGGTTACTAGAACTATCAAAATGACACGTTGTGGTAATTTTCTTTACCAGGTAGCAGGTAGGTACCTAGATGATACCATCAAAGATAATTTCATTGCGTTCTGGGGAAAGTTGTCTTCATATCACTCAAAGTAACGTCTAGTGACTAGTGACTTACATACTCTTATTATCACTGTACCACTGTCTGATTGATTTTGGAACTTTCAGTACCTAACCATAATTTCATGAAGTCAATGTCTGGGACCACGGAGGTTGAAACATAAATTTCTCACTAAAGGTATTTTACACGCAGCTTCTTTTAGTTATTTCTTTCTGATGGGTTTCATGCCCACACTTATCTGAGCTTCTAGGGGAACCGTCCACACTCCCTTCACAAAAGATTCACGGCCGGTCGAGTTTGTTTGGACATCTTATAAGGTCAAAGAGGCATAAGATCTTGAACTAGCATTTCTTTCCTGTTTCTCACCCCTTGTTGTGCCTAGTTGGCAGAATTATTGTGCCTAGTTGGCAGAAAAACCTGCCTCGGTGGTGTAGTGGTCAAGGCGCTCGCCTGGTAAACAGGAGGGCGTGGGTTCAATCCCAGCCGAGGTATGGAATACCTACCTCGGTGGTGTAGTGGTCAAGGCGCTACCTACCTCGGTGGTGTAGTGGTCAAGGCGCTACCTACCTCGGTGGTGTAGTGGTCAAGGCGCTACCTACCTCGGTGGTGTAGTGGTCAAGGCGCTACCTACCTCGGTGGTGTAGTGGTCAAGGCGCTACCTACCTCGGTGGTGTAGTGGTCAAGGCGCTACCTACCTCGGTGGTGTAGTGGTCAAGGCGCTACCTACCTCGGTGGTGTAGTGGTCAAGGCGCTACCTACCTCGGTGGTGTAGTGGTCAAGGCGCTACCTACCTCGGTGGTGTAGTGGTCAAGGCGCTACCTACCTCGGTGGTGTAGTGGTCAAGGCGCTCTAATGTATTATAAAGGTACTTGGCTACCTAGGTAGGTTCCTACGTTTGATTTTGCGTTCCTCCTCTAAGAACCTTTTTTTCTGTAGAGGCATCTGTTTTTCATTGCCAGTTGCTAATTGAAGTGATGTCCACTCGGTCACAGTGTCACAGAGGTTGTTTTAGTATGAAAAAAGATTCTACTGAGAGGTCTACTGACTGGTAATGTTTCACGTACCATCTCTAAAGTAGGTAATACAAGTACATAGCTAGTTTTTAGATCACCCTGTCCTTTACTTTGGACATTGTCTGTACCTTCACGGTAAGTAAAGTTCTGGAGTCATTAATTTCAAGTAATGCTTCGAAGCCATTTCATGAGAAGTTTTCTGTTCAAGCAGAGTTCCTTCAAACTTTTATTTCAGCATAAATTATTTGCTGCATTTTCTCGAGCTGGAACGTTACAAACTCGTGGATTTCTGCAAAAAGACAGACTCGGGTGTAAATTAGTTATGCAGGAATAAAACTGAAGCTTACCTGAAAATAATTAACGATTTTAATTAATGAACAAAAACCCAATCAGACCCTTTCGCTTCCTGAGCTCCCGATTTGAAAAATGGAAAATTTCATATTGGGCTACCATGGATTTATTTGATACAACCACTCTAGGTAGGTACCTATATTTAATATTGAGGTTTAGGGGGAGGGAGACAGCTTTAAAAGTTGGGTTTTAAATGTTAACTGTATTTTTTGTCTTATCTGAGAAAACAATGAAAACATCTGAGAAAAGAAACCATTTTCTCTCATATCGGATTTTCGAATCCTTGTTTCTTTCTTTATCCTGCACCTACACAAACTTCGATAAAACTCCGAGATTTTTATTTGAAAAGCCGACACCACGCTTCTTAATTCCTTAAATTTAGGTACCTAACTACGATTTCGGACATCATGGGCCATCTGAAAAGAAGTATCAATGAAGTCACAGAAGCAAAACACTAGTAAGGAAAGGTCAGTCTGGTAGTTGCCTGATGACTGATAAGCCCTCGCCAGTGTCGTGATCCCGTGCTTTGAGTTTTCAGCATGACGTGAGACCCACATAACAACCGCGACACCAAAGTCATGTATCTGATGATGATTTTGAGATTGAACAGAAGTCTGAAAGTTTGAATACGAACTTGTCTACTTCTCTTTAATAGATATTAGAGGGAAAATAACTTTTAAAACTTCACAGGTATGTTTTAGATTTTACTCCCGTTTACATCCAAGAAAAACGTAGGTAGGTAGGTAGGTAGCTAGGTAGGTACTAGGTAGGTAGGTATTTATCAGAGTTAAATTTTGATTCAGATGTTAGTCCATTGAATTTCTGACGTAACAACGTTAAAACCTGTCCAATGAACCTCATTATTACAGGGCCAAATTTAGCCCTATATCATTGGTCACTTGTAGGAGGCATGTGGTTACTGAATTCTACTACATTTTTGAGAAAAGGGAAGTTTTTTCTTTTCCCCGGAAGTCTCTTGTAGGAGGAGTTTTTTGGCAGTCATTTGGACCTAATATTTCGCTATAGGACCCAAGCCAAACGTCTATATAAAACAGTAAGGTTCTTTTTTATTACCACCCTATCTCCGGCCCTACAACATTCCCAACCCACGGTCTAGTGGGCTCTCTAATTTGGAAATAATGGGGTCTTTTGATAATACTTGAAGGGGGTCTACACTGTGATAGAAAGGTCAGTCTGGTAGTTGCCTGATGACTGATAAGCCCTCGCCAGTGTCGTGATCCCGTGCTTTGAGTTTTCAGCATGACGTGAGACTCAATCCCAAGACCTTGGTCTCCTGAGAACTTTCATGAAATATGCTGACAGAGAAAAATCCTGACCGCTATGTAAACCAGCATTTTGACCTTATGCTGTTTCAGTTTGATTTATGATTCTGAGACGAAGTTTTACCGTTTTCAGATTTACCCACCTAAACGAAGTTTTACCGAATGATTTTCTTGTTCACTGTAAAAACTCAAGACAAACATGTTAAATAACGATTGAATAGAGCATGACTTTAAGGCCAGCGACCAGCGACTCACTATGTTAGGAATGTCAGGTCTATTTGGTGAGCACTCACACTACCAGGCAGACCTGACAGGTACGGCTTAAAAGGTCCGCCTGTCAAGTCTACCTGATACCTAATGAGCACACACACACACTATTACCTAAACGAAGTTTTACCGAATGATTTTCTTGTTCACTGTAAAAACTCAAGACAAAAATGTTAGGTAAATAACGATTGAATAGAGCATGAATAGGCCAGCGACTCACTGTGTCAGGTCTACCTGGTGAGCACACACACTACCAGGCAGACCTGACAGGTACGGCTTAAAAGGTCCGCCTGTCAAGTCTACCTGATACAATAACAATTGAATAGAGCATGACTTTAAGGCCAGCGACTCACTATGTCAGGAATGTCAGGTCTACCTGGTGAGCACACACACTACCAGGCAGACCTGACAGGTACGGCTTAAAAGGTCCGCCTGTCAAGTCTACCTGATCAATCTGTATGATAATATGGTTGAGATTTCAGGAATCATAATAAGATGCTCGAAATACTTTAGTAAATGAAGTCGTTGAAAGACATTTGTACCATCACAAAGAATAATTCAGGTCTTACTAACATAAAAGCACCTACATAAGGTGAGACAATAACACGTATGTTGTTCAACGATCATACTGAAACGTCTCAACTCCTACAAGATATAAAACATTTCTTTATTATCTCGGCAATGGTTTGTTTGTTTGTTTGTTTGTAATGATTTTGTATTTTTCTTTTTGGTCCTCAGATCACGTGGTGGACACTGAAACGTCTCAACTCCTACAAGATATAAAACATCTCTTTATTATCTCGGCAATGGTTTGTTTGTTTGTTTGTTTGTTTGTTTGTAATGATTTTGTATTTTTCTTTTTGGTCCTCAGATCACGTGGTGGACTTCCGGTTATTATAAGAACTTAACTTAAAAGCACCTACATAGGTGAGACTATAACACGTATGTTGTTCAACGATCATTCTGAAACGTCTCAACTCCTACAAGATATAAAACATCTCTTTATTATCTCGGCAATTGTTTGTTTGTTTGTTTGTTTGTTTGTTTGTAATGATTTTGTATTTTTCTTTTTGGTTCTCAGATCACGTGGTGGACTTCCGGTTATTATAAGAACTTGATCAAGCTTCACAACAGCTCTGGAGATTTTCTCGCTGTAAGTTGAAGTCATCTTCAACTTCTAACCAGAAGAAGATCTTCATGTGTTCTCCTAGAACAAACAGATTCAAGTTACTTCCCCTCCTCTTGGGATGTTCAAAGTTCTTGAGTTTTTGATCTTGCTTGCTAGTCAGGAAAGTACAAAATACCTAGGTACTCGTAGATATAAATGCCAAGCATATCAGCTGAATTTTGTTTTGTTTTAATTTCGGCTGATCTAGATTTTGTTCCTAAATGTTTTCCTACTGGCTTAATTATTTTAGGTAGGTAATAATTAGGAAAAAAAGTAGACATAAAATTTAGCTGTCAAATCAGCAGATTCCTTGGATAAACAATAATAACGCTAACGGATTTTAGCAACTGAAAAAGGGATACCTAAATAAGTTCTCTTCACTTTGACCAACACATAACTAAACAAGTAATTATGAACGCTTTCCAACCCCACCTCGGTCTTGGGCTCGTGGGTCACGGGGAAGTCTTTTGAACGCTACCTGACCCAAACTCAAACATAAATAACTCCAACACAACCTCATACGGCATACTCAGAGGTAACTTTATTACCATTGTTTTCATATTCAAGGTAGCACGTATCTCCAAAAGTTGCGGGTGTACGTACACCAGCTAATGCCCCCGGACCTGTAACTATAAGTAGTGGTACGTGAACCAAAGTACCTATATCGGATTTTCGAATCCTTATTTCTTATTTCTTTCTTTATCCTGCTTGTACACAAACTTCGATAAAACTCCGAGATTTTTATTTGAAAAGCCGACACCACGCTTCTTGATTCCTTAAATTTAGGTACCTAACTACAATTTCGGACATCATGGGCCATCTGAAAAGATCCACATAACAACCGCGACACCAAAGTCATGTATCTGATGGTGATTTTGAAATTCAGATTTTGAGATTGAACAGAAGTCTGAAAGTTTGAATACGAACTTGTCTACTTCTCTTTAATAGGTAGATAGAGGGAAAATAACTTTTAAAACTTCACAGCTATATTTTACATCCAAGAAAAACGTAGGTAGGTAAGTATGTGTCAGAGGTAGGTAGGTAGGTATGTGTCAGAGTTAAATTTTGATTAAGATGTTAGTCTATTGAATTTCTGACGTAACAACGTTAAAATCTGTCCAATAAACCTCATTATTACAGGGCCAAAGTTAGCCCTATATCATTGGTCACTTGTGGGAGGCATGTAGTTACTCAATTCTACTACATTTTTGAGAAAAGGGAAGTTTTTTTTCTTTTCCCCGGAAGTCTCTTGTAGGAGGACTTTTTTTGGCAGTCATTTGGACCTAACATTTCATTATAGGACCTAAGCCAACCGTCCAAATAAAACAGGAAGGTTCTTTTCTATCACCACCCCTCATCTTAAAACTATCTCCGGCCCTAAAACATTCCCAACCCACGGTCTAGTGGGCTCTCTAATTTGGAAATAATAGGGTCTTTTGATAATACTTGAAGGGGGTCTACACTGTGATTTCAACGAGAGAAAACCCCGATTTGTCTAAATTTTATCTCTTTATTATAAAAATTCATTTTTTGCTGACGTCATTTTTGATCTCATTATTATAGAATTAGGTGGATACCTACCGGTCTATTGGATGTTATCGTCTTCATTTATAGATTTTTTATGAATTTCTCTGAATGCTTGAGCTTCCATTGAATTCTTCCTATTGTTCCTAATAACAACGGAAATACCAATGTCCCTGTGAAGGTCATGCTTTTGGAGAGGTTTCTTTTCCTTCTTTCAAAACTACGAGTTTCATTGGAGACCACTGTTGGCAGAAACCACATTTCTGAGTCTTGTCTTCTGTCTGTGTTCCTTAAAATTTCCACAAGAGAGCCCGCTTCATTTGTGACGAGCATTTATGATTAACACAGTTAAAATTCCTTTTTTTTTTACTTTTTCTTCGTACGAGTACGATATGAATCAAAATGGACAAGATTATAGTTGAAACTTGGGCCATGATGGAATACTGTAATATTTTTTTTATCCAAATTTCCCTGGCACCACCAAAGCATTACTTCAGGGTAATACTGTGAGCCATTTCAACGTTTCTCCCTGATCTACTGCAAACAATTCAATAGAAAACATTGAAAACTAAACAATCCCAGCAAGATTTTTGAATTGAAATTTCATAAATGTATTTTTTTATTTTTTTAATGACAATAAATATTAACGATTGTAAACTGAAAACTCATCACAAGTTACGACAACTGTTTTGTTTACCAAAAAAAAGTCGTGCTTTGCTTATCCATTTCAAGGAAGTCCTATTTTCTCATAGTTTTGAAGTCTAAGGCCAGGAGGGCAATAGGTCATAGGAAACACATAAAGCTCTCCTCTCTAATAAAACACACGGTTGTAGAAATTGAAGTCAACCAATGTGCACACTGAATCTAGGCACATAGTTAAAAGCATTTCATAATGTCAACTGTCTTCTGGAGTACCAAATTCTAAAGTTCAGCAAAAAAACAGTCATCGTTATTTCAGCAAAAGACAGAAAAAAAAGAACAACAGAGCCCATTTATTACTATCTAAAAGAGTTAGATATTTATGATTTTCGCTCAAAACAATTGTGAAAGTTTTGCAGGTCGGTTTCCGTTATGGACAGCCCTTGGTTTCGAGATCAAAATCGCACTTGTGTGTTTTATGACACGCATTTTATGAGTAAAATAATACATAGGCGAGCAACCGCAGTTTGTTCTAGTCCTACGCGATGACAAAACCTAGTCTGATGTGAGCTTGATAAAACGCCAAGTACGTACAAACTACAAAGATAGGATGGTAAATTAGGAATAGAGTTATTAATCGAACACCGAACACTTGAAATCGTACACTTGAAAGGAGATTGAACTTTACAAATCCCCACAATTCTTGAATTATACCAACGAACGGACGCATAGGTACCTACTACCTACCCAAATAGGCGAGCAACCGCAGTTTGTTCTAGTCCTACGCGATGACAAAACCTAGTCTGGTGTGAGCTTGATAAAACGCCAAGTACGTACAAACTACAAAGATAGGATGGTAAATTAGGAATAGAGTTATTAATCGAACACCGAACACTTGAAATCGTACACTTGAAAGGAGATTGAACTTTACAAATCCCCACAATTCTTGAATTATACCAACGAACGGACGCATAGGTACCTACCCATATTTTTGACCTAGGTATATGGTGTCAGAATGTCATATGCCAGCTATTAGAAGTGTTTTTAGCAGTAAACAAAATGGGAAATACATAAAACAGCCATGTGTCACTTGGCAGACGCACTACCAGGCACCTACATATACGAATGGAAGCGATTGCTTTGTCCTCTGCTTGAATGAGAATCAACTGTATCCATATGATTTGATAACATCTTATTTTCTATTTGGGGCTCTGACATGGAGCGATGTAGCTTAGGCAAGGAGTTGAGGACACTCTCCAGAGTGGTAAGGATAGACCGGAATAATGGCCTCTCCTCTCGATTAAACTTCAAACAGTCTTGTGTGAGGCGCCTCAAGATCTTTGGTACATCCTGGGCGATCTTACTCATTTCTATTTGTGCCTTTTTTGAAGTCAGTACGTGGTTTGATTTTCAATGTTTTTTTATTCTCTTTTGATTGTCTTAAGAGAAATCCATTTGAAACGATTACTAGATAGACATAAGTTGTGGGAACAATTGGATCTATCTTAACGAGAGAGAGGGGAGGGAGAAATTGTAAGAGGAGAGGTTATAGGGAGGGGAGAGAAGGAAAGAAATGGAGGGAGGGAGCAAAAAAATCGTTTCATCAAAAGATGAAATAATTGAAAATAGAGAGGAGAGAGAGAGAGAGAGAGAACAATAAATTGTAAATTTGGCGTCTCCACTATTATTGGGCAATTGTGACACATCCACCATCTATCTGCCCAATAAAATTTAACAAAGCTGAATTAATTTATTAAAATTCAAATTGATTAGGTCTGTTTGAAAGAACTGTATGTTATGTTAACTTATATAGGTATATGCATATTTAGTTACCAGAGTACCTATTTGTTTACCTTGAACAGCCTCTATTGGACACATACGAGTACCAACTAATAAAAACACTTCAGAAGTCCCTCTTTTCAGCGTGTTCCCGTTTTCGACCCCATGGCTAAGCATTCATTAATCCCGTGAGATTTTTTCTGCAAAACCATCGGATCTCTAGGGTCACAGGATCAGAGATGACATCACCCAAGTGATCAGCAAACCGAGATACCTACAGAAACTAACGGACCCTAGATGCTACTGGTTGCACCATCAGATATCAAAACGCTCGATCTATTTGCAAACATATTGAACATGAAATTAATATCGCATGCGAATATGTTCCTGGTACACGTTGATTAATGCTAAATGCGTGCTGAAAGGACTATAAGGAGTAGGATCAGAGATGACATCACCCAAGTGATCAGCAAACCGAGATACCTACAGAAACGGACCCTAGATGCTACTGGTTGCACCATCAGATATCAAAACGCTCGATCTATTTGCAAACATATTATTGAACATGAAATTAATATCGCATGCGAATATGTTCCTGGTACACGTTGATTAATGCTAAATGCGTGCTGAAAGGACTATAAGGAGTTTTAATTAATTCACACTACATATTATACAACACTCTAGTGCTGTACTTAATCTATTAATTCATACTGTAATCTATTTTCCCATATCATTCTGGTCAAACGGAATTAAAATGTAAATATTAGGTATTCGGACTTTGTACTTTAACTATTTAAATTTAACACTACGCCACATACTTGTCTGACATAGGCAAATATCTACTTAACCCATTTATGTCCAAATTAAATTTTGGTGTTTTTTTTTGGAAAGATAAATCAGAACTATGTAAGTCATAACATTCTTGGGATCAGCGGGCGCAAATGAGTTAACAGAAGTAATAAAAACAGTAAGTTGATAATTTGTGTCCATGCAAAAGATAATTTGTGTAGATAATATTTGTGTCCATTCTAAGCATAAGCAGGAGGTTACTAGAACTATCAAAATGACACGTTGTGGTAATTTTCTTTACCAGGTACCTAGATGATACCATCAAAGATATTTTCATTGCGTTCTGGGGAAAGTTGTCTTCACATCACTCAAAGTAACGTCTAGTGACTTACATACTCTTATTATCACTGTACCGCTGTCTGATTGATTTTGGAACTTTCAGTAACCATAATAATTTCATAAAGTCAATGTCTGGGACCACGGAGGTTGAAACAGATTTTCTCACTAAAGGTATTTTACACGCAGCTTCTTTTAGTTATTTCTTTCTGATGGGTTTCATGCCCACACTTATCTGAGCTTCTAGTTCATAAAGTCAATGTCTGGGACCACGGAGGTTGAAACATATTTTCTCACTAAAGGTATTTTACACGCAGCTTCTTTTAGTTATTTCTTTCTGATGGGTTTCATGCCCACACTTATCTGAGCTTCTAGGGTCATGGGTTTGTTCTGTGGGTTTGTACCTCGAGAAACTAATCAAGCGGGGGTAACATCCATACGTCAGGTAGCAGAGTCCTCAGTAGATATGGGAATGAGTACCGCCCCCTACTGTAGGTTACAGGTGCTTATGAAATATGATAAAGGCTGCTCTGTTCTATATTTATCTCTTCTATCTTTTAATTGACTTTTGTGTAAATACTGTAGGTTACAGGTGCTTATGAAATATGATAAAGGCTGCTCTGTTCTATATTTATCTCTTCTATCTTTTAATTGACTTTTGTGTACTACGAAAATATTACTTACTGTATTTCTTTTATTAATTATTTTCTTCTCCTTTTCATTTTTTTAATTAAATAAATAATCATAGTGTTCCTACTAGCTGGTAGTTAATAGTTGGGTATCTGGAACCCTATATTATGCGCGGGTGTAGGAACTCAATCCTATTCTACATAGACCAAGTTCTTCTAATGTATTATAAAGGTACTTGGCTACCTAGGTTCCTAGGTAGTTTCCTACGTTTGTTTTTGCGTTCCTCCTCTAAGAACCTTTTTTTCTGTAGATGCATCTGTTTTTCATTGCCAGTTGCTAATTGAAGTGATGTCCACTCGGTCACAGAGGTTGTTTTAGTATGAAAAAAGATTCTACTGAGAGGTCTACTGACTGGTAATGTTTCACGTACCATCTCTAAAGTAATACAAGTAGGTACATAGCTAGTTTTTACACCACCCTGTCCTTTGGACATTGTCTGTACCTTCACGGTAAAGTCCTGGAGTCATTAATTTCAAGTAATGCTTCGAAGCCATTTCATGAGAAGTTTTCTGTTCAAGCAGAGAGCTCCTTCAAACTTTTATTTCAGCATAAATTATTTGCTGCATTTTCTCGAGCTGGAACGTTACAAACTCGTGGATTTCTGCAAAAAGACAGACTCGGGTGTAAATTAGTTATGCAGGAATAAAACTGAAGCTTACCTGAAAATAATTAACGATTTTAATTAATGAACAAAAACCCAATCAGACCCTTTCGCTTCCTGAGCTCCCGATTTGAAAAATGGAAAATTTCATATTGGGCTACCATGGATTTATTTGATACAACCACTCTAGGTAGGTACCTATATTTAATATTGAGGTTTAGGGGGAGGGAGACAGCTTTAAAAGTTGGGTTTTAAATGTTAACTGTATTTTTTGTCTTATCTGAGAAAACAATGAAAACATCTGAGAAAAGAAACCATTTTCTCTCATATCGGATTTTCGAATCCTTGTTTCTTTCTGGTTCCTACGTTTGATTTTGCGTTCCTCCTCTAAGTAGGTACCTTTTTTTTCTGTAAGAGCATCTATTTTTCATTGCCATTTGCTAATTGAAGTGATGTTCACTCGGTCACAGTGTCACAGAGGTTGTTTTAGTATGAAAAAAGATTCTACTGAGAGGTCTACTGACTGGTAATGTTTCACGTACCATCTCTAAAGTAATACTCATCCACTTTGTAGACTCGTAAAATCCTAATAAGGTGTTATTTAACAATAATAGACTTCCCTTGTTTCCCAAGTCGGAATAATAAGACTTGAAAGTATCGATTGTTAAACATAATTTAAGTAAAATAGTAACAAACATACCTGTTGGATTTTTTGACACATTCTCGTTCCTCGATTAGCTTGGCCTCGCGTGCCTCTAGCTCGTGTAGCTTACTGGTCAACTCTGCATACTCCTCGAGATAAATACTGGGTGGCTCCTGGTATGCGGCAAACTTAGAGTTGAGAGCTTCAATGTTCTCACGAGTCAAACAGATGACGGACTGGATGTTATCAAGCTCGTCACACATTTAGAGGTGTGGGTTCGACACGAGAAGGATTTTGGTGAATCACCCGAGGTGTGGGTTCAACACTGGATTTTAGTGAATCACCCGGTATGTGGTTTATACAGGATGGACTGGACTTAGGAGGAAGAGTCCCCCGAGTCGTCCAGGTTATCAGCGTTGAGATGAGGATGAGAGGGGTGGGATGTGTGAAGGATGTGAATACCGTCCTTCACCAGTGGGGTGCCCTTGTTTTTACCTGGAGATAAATATTGAGAAGTTTTCATTATAATGCTTTAAAGCTACGTTTCCACTTGGGTTGCATTTGCCATGCGGCATGCCAGGCTGCAAAAGCCACCTAAGTGCCGTGCGGCGAGAGAAAAATACCGCGCGTCCCCAAGCTTTCAACTTTCAACCCACCTAAATTATGACTTTGAAAAACCATGTCAAAGACAAAAACAATACACAAGTTACAGAACACAGATGTATAATGTCACCAACATACCTAATTATAGGTATTTGCACCCAGCCTAGTTAGCTTGGAAAGTAGAGCACAGCTAACTACATGGGTGCATGGGTCTCCCCTTGTAAGTGATAGGTTGTGGGTTTGATCCTGCCTTGTGATGGAACTTTATCCTAAAAAGATTTTTTTACTTTTTGTGTCGACAAATTTCTTATTCGTGAACCGTTACCAAATAAGCAAGTGAATAGTTAATCCCATGTGATTTTTCACGCGAAATCGAATAGTGCTACTTTTAGCACTCTCTGACTTACAGTTGAGAAGTTGCGGGTTCGATACTCCCCTGTGTCAACAAATTTCCCTTTGGATGGAACTTTATCCTAAAAAGATTTTTTTACTTTTTTTTACTTTCTATTACCCTTACGTATAAGGAACCTATACAAGGTAATGAGAAAGTATTGCAATCGGTCCAAATTTTCAAAATCGGGAATGTGGGTGGAAATATCCCTTTTGGGGTCCCCTTATTGCAAAAAAAGTGGTTTTTAGCCCATGGTCTGTACGTACTACAGGTTTAAATGGGAAAAAGTAGAAAGTTGTGAACAAAATATCTCAAGAAAACACTATCAGTTAGACCTGACAGAAGGACCTGATCAGGTCAACCTCATAGTGAGTAGCTGGCCTAACTTTGGTTATTGGTGCCCTTTTTGGTTTGGTACTTTTTTTAATTACCAGTTTGTGCAAATTTTCAGGAAGGATCAAGCCTCGAACACCAGAGTGAACAAACGTTTTCCGCGGTCCAATGTCCTCTTGTACTAAACTTTTTCTTTGTGGTGTAGCGGTTAGCGCGGTGGACTTCGAATCTGGAGGTTGGTGGTTCGAGTCCAAGTCATGTCATAAAATTTAGCGTAGTGCATTTAGCAGGGAACGACATTTGTGACAAGCATTTATGAATCAAAATGGACAAGATTATAGTTGAAACTTGGGCCATGATGGAATACTGTAATACTTTTTTTTAACCAAATTTCCCTGGCACCAACAAAGCATTACTTCAGGGTAATACTGTGAGCCATTTCAACGTTTCTCCCTGATCTACTGCAAACAATTCAATAGAAAACATTGAAAACCCATATTTTTGACCTAGGTATATGGTGTCAGAATGTCATATGCCAGCTATTACAAGTGTTTTTATCAGTTACTTATACTTAGCAGTAAACAAAATGGGAAATACATAAAACAGCCATGTGTCACTTGGCAGACGCACTACCAGGCACCTACATTATACGAATGGAAGCGATTGCTTTGTCCTCTGCTTGAATGAGAATCAACTGTATCCATATGATTTGATAACATCTTATTTTCTATTTGACGAGTTATCCTTGTGATTTATAGAAAGTGTTTGTTTAAAAAAATCCGTATTGTAGCAAGAAAATCACATATACTGCAAACACGCACCTTAATTCATAATATTATGAATTAAGTTTATTATAAACAATGTCATACTTAAATAAATTGTAATCGTGTGTTGGTTTTCAACAGCTGATCTGCTATGAAATGTTTAACAAATACATGGGGTTCTTCAATATCAAAAAAGCTCGAGACGAAAAAAATTGAATGTTTTGCAATTCTCAAATAATTAAAAAACATAATCCTCCGAGCTAAGCGTCCTATTGAGATAGCTAGGCTCTGACATGGAGCGATGTAGCTTAGGCAAGGAGTTGAGGACACTCTCCAGAGTGGTAAGGATAGACCGGAATAATGGCCTCTCCTATTGCATTTGCCATGCGGCATGCCAGGCTGCAAAAGCCACCTAAGTGCCGTGCGGCGAGAGAAAAATACCGCGCGTCCCCAAGCTTTCATTAATTTGATGTAGATCGAGATCTCTTAAGTGAAAAAATAATCATATTGGAGCTTTTCACCATAGACGCTATAGCTCAAACAGCAACAAGTTGCTTTATCCAATCAAATCTTTACAACTAGACTGGTGGAAAGCTTTCTTTATTTTTCTATTTATTGGGGTTAAATAATTGGTCTGCAGAACCAACAGATTGTTATGTTTTTATTACGAGTTATCAATTTGATGTAGATCGAGATCTCTTAAGTGAAAAAATAATCATATTGGAGCTTTTCTCCATACAGTTTCTCACCATAGACGCTATAGCTCAAACAGCAACAAGTTGCTTTATCCAACCAAATCTTTACAACTAGACTGGTGGGAAAGCTTTCTTTATTTTTCTATTTATTGGGGTTAAATAATTGGTCTGCAGAACCAACAGATTGTTATGTTTTTATTACGAGTTATCCTTGTGATTTATAGAAAGTGTTTGTTTAAAAAAATCCGTATTGTAGCAAGAAAATCACATATACTGCAAACACGCACCTTAATTCATAATATTATGAATTAAGTTTATTATAAACAATGTCATACTTAAATAATTTGTAATCGTGTGTTGGTTTTCAACAGCTGATCGGCTGTGAAATGTTTAACAAATACATGGGGTTCTTCAATATCAAAAAAGCTCGAGACGAAAAAAATTGAATGTGTTGCAATTCTCAAATAATTAAAAAACATAATCCTCCGAGCTAAGCGTCCTATTGAGATAGCTAGGCTCTGACAGTTACAAAGAGTGAGTATGTAATACAGTGTGTCACAGAAACCTGGACTCTACAACGCTATCCCTTTAAGAACTGGACATGGGCATTTCGTAAAGATAAATATACCTAGAACGGTCATAATATTTTGTAAATACATATAAATATACCTACCTACACATTGACCTTTTCTATTTGCCCAAAGTTACCATCCCTTCAGTTGTCCTACAACTTAGCTTCGTATTAATAGAGAACTCAAAGCTAAATTCCCTTCCATTACCTCGACGCGTATTTCAGTGGTAGGCAGATGATCGCTATCCGTATCCCATTGCAACGAGACTCCCGTGTTGGAATCGTACGCCGTGCACATTTCTGGCTTCAGGTTGCGCAACTTCATAGCTTTGGATAGCGCTTCCAGTAGCGTCTGGCCTTTCCTTATGTGAACGCTGGTGCGCTGCTGATTGGGCAGCTGAGCGCGCAGCAGGATACCCCTAGGAACCAAACAACACAACATGAGTTATTACTTCTATTCAGGTCAAACTCCTAAAATTTGGAGCAAACTTTATCCTACACAAAGGTTCTTTCTCGGAAGGGCTTTCTTTCACATATCCTCCCGTCCTTCTTCTCTTTGATTTCGGGATAATAAGACTTCAGTAGTTACAGTTCCCTCTATCAAACCTCTAAAAAACAAACAAACCTATTAATCAAATTATTTAAAATAGAAATCCTTTAAGGTAAATACCTATTATTTTACTTAAATTATGTTTAACAATCGATACTTACAAGTCTTATTATTCTGACTTGGAGTTCATCTACTTTGTAGACTCGTAACATCCTAATAAGGTGTTATTTAACAATAATAGACTTCCCTTGTTTCCCAAGTCGGAATAATAAGACTTGAAAGAATCGATTGTTAAACATAATTTAAGTAAAATAATAGGTATTTACCTTAAAGGATTTCTATTTTAAATAATTTGATTAATAGGTTTGTTTGTTTTTTAGAGGTTTGATAGAGGGAACTGTAACTACTGAAGTCTTATTATCCCGAAATCAAAGAGAAGAAGGACGGGAGGATATGTGAAAGAAAGCCCTTCCGAGAAAGAACCTTTGTGTAGGATAAAGTTTGCTCCAAATTTTAGGAGTTTGACCTGAATAGAAGTAATAACTCATGTTGTGTTGTTTGGTTCCTAGGGGTATCCTGCTGCGCGCTCAGCTGCCCAATCAGCAGCGCACCAGCGTTCACATAAGGAAAGGCCAGACGCTACTGGAAGCGCTATCCAAAGCTATGAAGTTGCGCAACCTGAAGCCAGAAATGTGCACGGCGTACGATTCCAACACGGGAGTCTCGTTGCAATGGGATACGGATAGCGATCATCTGCCTACCACTGAAATACGCGTCGAGGTAATGGAAGGGAATTTTGCTTTGAGTTCTCTATGGTAACTTTGGGCAAATAGAAAAGGTCAATGTGTAGGTAGGTATATTTATATGTATTTACAAAATATTATGACCGTTCTAGGTATACATCTACTTTGTAGACTCGTAACATCCTAATAAGGTGTTATTTAACAATAATAGACTTCCCTTGTTTCCCAAGTCGGAATAATAAGACTTGAAAGAATCGATTGTTAAACATAATTTAAGTAAAATAGTAACAAACATACCTGCTGGATTTTTTGACACATTCTCGTTCCTCGATTAGCTTGGCCTCGCGTGCCTCTAGCTCGTGTAGCTTACTGGTCAACTCTGCATACTCATTGGGCAAATAGAAAAGGTCAATGTGTAGGTAGGTATATTTATATGTATTTACAAAATATTATGACCGTTCTAGGTATATTTATCTTTACGAAATGCCCATGTCCAGTTCTTAAAGGGATAGCATTGTAGAGTCCAGGTTTCTGTGACACACTGTATTACATACTCACTCTTTGTAACCTTTGATTCTAGGTCCAGGAAAGATTCCCAGCAGCTATAAACATAGAACACAACATTACCAGGAGGACGTTCTTCGCTATAGCATTTTGTGATGCGTGTCATAAGTTGTTATTCAGTGGTCATCTCTGTAGGACATGTGGCTTCAAGTTCCACAGGGCCTGTAATCTTGCAGTTCCCTATCTCTGTCAAGTGGAGAGGATTCAGCAGACCTACTACCAGATGCTATTAGCTTCCAATGCAGAGACATCAGCAGGAATATTACAGATGCCGTCAGATTATAGACCTGGCTCCAACACACGCAAACACCCCAAGACATTGGCAAATTTGGTATGCTATCCCGGTATAGTCCAACGACGCGACTGTAACAATTTGGTAAAAATCGGATAATCACCCATCCAGAATCCAGATATTAACCAAAGTAATTGTTACTCAACCCTCATTTCGTGGAAAAGGTTGTATAAAAAAGATTTCAAGAACGGTTTGTCGTAAAGCGATGAAATTTGGTGTGATATACCGGTGTGTTCCAAGGACGCTACTGTAACAATTTGGTAAAAATCGGTACCAGTTTGTGCAAATTTTGAGGAAGGATCAAACCTCGAACACCAGAGTGAACAAACGTTTTCCGCGGTCCAATTTCTCCATGTCCTCTTGTACTAAACTTTTTCTTTGAGGTGTAGCGGTTAGCGCGATGGACTTCGGATCTGGAGGTTGGTGGTTCGAGTCCAAGTCATGTCATAAAATTTAGCGTAGTGCATTTAGCAGGGAACGACATTTGTGACAAGCATTTCATTTCGTAAACGCTAAGAGACATCGAAAACATTTGGTCATTCGGATGTGTCTAATCAATGTGATTTTTCACGCCGAATCGAATGGTGCTACTTTTAGCACTGTCTGACTTACGGTTGAGAAGTTGCGGGTTCGATACTCTCCTGTGTCGACAAATTTCTTATTCGTGAACCGTTACCAAATAAGCAAGTGAATAGTTAATCCCATGTGATTTTTCACGCCGAATCGAATGGTGAAACTTTTAGAACGTCGTGCTTTGTTTACATATCCCTAAACTCCTGTTCATTCCAAAATACCTAGCTAAAAACAAATTTCATAATCATATAATAGTCGTGCTTTGTTTACATATCCCTAAACTCCTGTTCATTCCAAAATACCTAGCTAAAAACAAATTTCATAATCATATAATGTACAATAAGCGTCTATGGTGAAACATTTCCTACATGCGGAAGCATCAATCTTTGAGCTTTCTGGTGAGAACAGATAAAGAGAAAATTGGAAAGCACACATGAAATTCCATCTGATGCATATTTGTGAAATCTGTTGTAACTTTTTTTTTAATTTGATGTAGATCGAGATCTCTTAAGTGAAAAAATAATCATAATGGAGCTTTTCTCCATACAGTTTTTCACCATAGACGCTATAGCTCAAACAGCAACAAGTTGCTTTATCCAACCAAATCTTTACAACTAGACTGGTGGGAAAGCTTTCTTTATTTTTCTATTTATTGGGGTTAAATAATTGGTCTGCAGAACCAACAGATTGTTATGTTTTTATTACGAGTTATCCTTGTGATTTATAGAAAGGGTTTGTTTAAAAAAATCCGTATTGCAGCAAGAAAATCACAAATACTGCAAACACGCACCTTAAGTCATAATATTATGAATTAAGTTTATTATAAACAATGTCATACTTAAATAATTTGTAATCGTGTGTTGGTTTTTAACAGCTGATCTGCTATGAAATGTTTAACAAATACATGGGGTTCTTCAATATCAAAAAAGCTCGAGACGAAAAAAATTGAATGTTTTGCAATTCTCAAATAATTAAAAAACATAATCCTCCGAGCTAAGCGTCCTATTGAGATAGCTAGGCTCTGACATGGAGCGATGTAACTTAGGCAAGGAGTTGAGGACACTCTCCAGAGTGGTAAGGATAGACCGAAATAATGGCCTCTCCTCTCGATTAAACTTCAAACAGTCTTGTGTGAGGCGCCTCAAGATCTTTGGTACATCCTGGGCGATCTTACTCACAACAAATTTCCCTTTCATTTTTTATTATTATTAAGTATTATTATTATTTTCTTTTTTTAATGCGTATTCCGCAAATGTAATAGAAAGTCGTGTGATGTTCACACCAGATTGTTTCAATAATACTTTCTTTCTTTTTTTCCTTTCTTTCTTTAAATAGATAAATTTTGTTTTTGTATAAAGGGCTGGCTTTCTCCTATCCTGCTCTCCTTCTCTCTGATTTTGTTATGATTAGAGCTCTGTTATTACACTTCCCTCTATAAAACCTCTATATTTTCTTCATTCATAGGAGAACTCTGAACCTGTTAGCCGTCAGAATTGTGCAACCTACAAACCTAATCATAGGTATACCTACTCACCCAAAACTTGGGCAACAAAGTTCAACTCCAAATTGGGACTGACAATTGTTTCTGTCAGAAGACTCTCGGTGTGAGCATAAAGTTCTATTTGAAACAAGAACTCTGTGGGTAGGGACCTGACTGCAATGAGCTTGCAATGGGCTGTGTTCTTGGCTTTGGAAATATCACTGAGAATGGCAGGAGACGAAGAAAGCTGAGACCTGAAAAAGAATAGGAATAGCAAAGTGTGAATGGGTGTGACATTGAAGAACAGAGAGAAATAATTATGCTAAAATATCAATCTAATACCCAATGAACTTCAATAAAAAAAAAAGTACATACCTACCTACCTGTTGAAAAGGGATATGGACAAATCAACTTTATACTGGCTTAGACTACCATACCTAGCTGGATAGAGCACCAATTGGCTGATGCCACTAGCTCCTCTCACCAATAAGTAACCTATAAGAAAACAAATTAAAAGTACTTTTTCACAGCATGGAAGACAGCTCTCTAGTTTTTCTAATAGGTTCTTGTGCTGAAGTCATGTTGTGCATTCCTAGATAAGTACTAAGAATAAAGAAAAATATAGAAAAAAATGAAACATACAAACAGCCTGTAAATTGGACCACTGCTGGTAGATATTATTTCAGAGCTTTTCTCTAAAGTTTACTCTAAGAAAGTTAACAAGGTTCATTAGAAAATTTAATCTGATTTTAAAGGCAAAAGTAAATTTAATTTAATTCAGTTTTCAAAGGCAAAAGTGTTTCAATATCTATCTCAAATACTTATATGAATAAAATAAGTACATACTTCAGAATAGGGAATTCTATAGCATAGTAGTGGTTGATTTTTAGAAACCCCAAGTGGACAATGAAACTATTCTCTGGCTCAATTTGTCTTTCTACACTGATTGCATTGTTCTCTTCATTTTGATCAAATCTCACTTTATGCTGGTGATCTCCACCTGGAAAGATAAAATTAAAGAATGAGAACCATGTTGAAATCCATATTTTGCTACATGTGTACTTAAGGTACATAAACCAAAGGCATAATAAGCTTGCTATTGCTACAATACATAATGTAATGGAAAAAAAATCCTTAAAGGTAACAGAGATTGGTACATTCCTCTTGGGTGGTTTCTATGCCATGGATTGGAATCATTTCCCTTGGCTACGTACATACTAGATGTGATTCAGCTGAATTCATAGTGGGAATAATCACCAAAACTTTGACTACTTCTGTGGATTTCCAAAAAGGCTTTTGTACAGAGAGCTCCCATCACACCATTGAGTGACTATAGACAGTTGAGGGCGACTCACTACACCCATGAACAGAAGAATATTAACGTGTCGTGTCTTACGTAACACTGCCACTTCGTTTTTAAATGCTTGTAGTTGTGCTGGGGTAGGATCTTTAACATTGAGTGTCTTGACTGCTACAGGCCCATGCCAGTGTGCCTTGTATACCGTACCAAATGATCCAGAGCCTATGCGTGATCCTATGAGTATTTCTTCCTTGGGGATCTCCCAGTCCTCCATGGTCTCCCTCGCCATGTCTCGTGTTATCTTCTTATTGGCACTCTCATCTGCTGACTTGGCACGGGGACGCCATGGTCTAGATGCATTGGTAGGCGAGGCTTGGGCACTTTGTGATATCCTGGCTCCTAGTGGATCTAATGCCATCAGTTCTGCGGTAGGAGGATTGACCAGATTATAACATACATTGGGTGCAGAACTCGAGCGTTCCCCTCGATCCAATGTCTTGGGGTGTTTGCGTGTGTTGGAGCCAGGTCTATAATCTGACGGCATCTGTAATATTCCTGCTGATGTCTCTGCATTGGAAGCTAATAGCATCTGGTAGTAGGTCTGCTGAATCCTCTCCACTTGACAGATGGCTGAGGCTGCACTCAGAGATTATGCTATAAATTATTTTCAATCCACGATGAAAAGTTAATCTCTGTGTAAATCTTCAACAGAATGATTAGGCTCTAAGTACCTTTTTCTTCGATCTACGGAGGTATAGCTGGCTGTGCCTAACCTAACCCTTGGTCTTCAAGTTTAGTTGATCCTTGACCATGTAGCTACTTGCAGATAAAGAAATATTCCCACAAAAATACAATCATAGCTGCAGTCTGCAGTAGTCATGGGGTTTTCTGTCAAACCATGGTTAGAGAGCCCATTATCAGCATGGGAAATTGACATTTTTTATTGATTGGTACCTACTTTAGAGCTAGGAGGTACAATCAAGGATTTTTTCCAAGATGGGAAAAGGTTAGCACTGAAAACTGTATTACCTTTCTCAGACATGTCTTCTCAGGGATTGAAACATATAAAGTTCGAGTCTTCATAAATAAGATTCATATATTTTGTGTTTTAATAATTAGGGTGGTTAAAATAAAAGTTCTACAAAATTCTACGATTTCAAAAAAATTCTCCGATCCCTGGACAGTTTTTCAAAATTTTTTTTTTTTTTTTTTCGGGCAGAAAACTTTCGTCTGTTTATAAACAAAAGACAGGTGGTGATCTATCATAACGCCAACCTAAGGGGGAAAATGATTTTTTCTTGTGTAGATTTTTTTACCCTTTTCTCTGCATCCCAGAATTTAAAAATTAAAATGTAACTCCTTTTGAATTTTCAATTAAAGGTATTTAATATTTATTAATTTTATCCATTGATCATTCTATTTAAATTATTTTCAAATTTATTTCGTGGCCTTGTTATTATTTTTTTTTTTTTTTTTTGGTAGCAGTGCTTTTTTAAAATCCCAAGAAATCAAGGAGGTCTACGGACAGTGAACTGGTGTAGACTTGAAAAATAATGAAGCCTAAAATAGATCGATGTCTTTCGCCCGTGACTGATTCGATTCCCGCCCTGGGCGTATTTTGTCCTGAACGGACAATATTAGTTCTCAAAACGGCTGGCTTTTTCCTATCCTGTCTTCCTTGTCTCTTCGATTTCTAGGCGCCTGCCTTGAAAGTTGAAACCACTAGAGTTAGCCTAAAGAGCTAAAAGCTCGTTGTCGGAAAGCCTGGTCTTTTCCTATCCTGCTCTCTTCGATTTTGGGACGATAAGACCACGTCGTTGATAACAGTTCCCTCTGCTGCTTTAGTAAGCAATTTTTTCTTTTTTTTTATCAAACCTCTAAAAAAACCATGGCCGTTGCATGGGCCGTTGCAACATATTTTTGACGCGTTTCTTGTATGAGCCACCTGTGAATCCAGTAGATCTTAAACTCCTGGAAACAATCAAATATGGCGCTCATCCCAGGTGTTTGCGTTTTTGTGTATCTTCTTTTTCTGTCCGTTGCTGTGTTTTCCTTTTGCCGTGTAGTTTTTTAAAATAATTATTTAAATTCTCCTCTATTTTACTCCTTTAAATTCTTATTTTTGAGGTCTTCAAAGAAAGTTTTATATTGGGAAAGCAACAAGTACTATGTGTAACCATTATTTTAAGATCCAACCCATGAAATAAGTGCCCAGAGTTCTTCCCTCCAAAAGGAGAACGGTTCTCTCACCAAACACTTGAAGGAAAGAAATCAATTCATCATGCCTCCTCTTTTGAATAAAAAACCATTTGTCCGAAATAAAGTCAATCTGGATAGATTGAAAGATAGTGACGAACTATTCTACTGCACACAAACTGGTGAAGCTTTTGAAGATTACGAGTAAGTGTCTCTCACAATAATTTGTAAGAAAAACATGCTAAGCTAATGTAGGTTTTGGAGACTAGCTTTGAAGGCAAAGCTACTCGAACAATGTAGCTCACCATCTTTGTGAAGAGTTTCACCAGACACACTATTATGTAGGTTTTGGAGACTAGCTTTGAAGGCAAAGCTACTCGAACAATGTAGCTCACCATCTTTGTGAAGAGTTTCACCAGACACACTAAAATCTAATCAAGGACGTTTCTCATAGCATTAGCACCTAAGTACCAACTCACAATTTTTCACTTCTAGGTTAGTTTACCTATGGATTCATAGGGCTAATCTAAAATTTGGGGGAAAAACCTTGAGATAATACTCAAGAAGTCTCACTTCTAGGTTAGTTTACCTATGGATTCATAGGGCTAATCTAAAATTTGGGGGAAAAACCTTGAGATAATACTCAAGAAGTCATTGTTGCAATACATGAGTACATTATAATCTAGGAGCCTTGCATAGAGCTATGGTTGTAGTTTGTAGTATTAATAGCAAAGCAATGAAATTAACATTCATTAATTCAGATTCCTACAGGATTTTTTTCTTCCTCCAGGAGGAAATTTATTCCTCCAGGATTTTTTTTTTTTTTTTATGTACCTCAAATTTATTGTCAATGGTCTGGTAAATAATGTTAAACTGATTGGGCAGTCTGATTGGATACAGAGAGCTCCCATCACACCATTGAGTGACTATAGACAGTTGAGGGCGACTCACCACACCCATGAACAGAAGAATATTAACGTGTCTATGTAGAAATCCATATTTTGCTACATATGTACTTAAGGTACATAAACCAAAGGCATAATAAGCTTGCTATTGCTAAAATACATAACGTAAAGAGAAAAAAAATCCTTAAAGGTATCAGAGATTGGTACATTCCTCTTGGGTGGTTTCTATGCCATGGATTGGAATCATTTCTCTTGGCTATGTACATACTAGATGTGATTCAGCTGAATTCATAGTGGGAATAATCACCAAAACTTTGACTACTTCTGTGGATTTCCAAAAAGGCTTTTATATACCGTACCAAATGATCCAGAGCCTATGCGTGATCCTATGAGTATTTCTTCCTTGGGGATCTCCCAGTCTTCCATGGTCTCCCTCGACCAAAACTTTGACTACTTCTGTGGATTTCCAAAAAGGCTTTTAGGGCTGAGGTTGCACTCAGAGATTATGCTATAAATTATTTTCAATCCATGATGAAAAGTTAATCTCTGTGTAAATCTTCAACAGAATGATTAGGCTCTAAGTACCTTTTTCTTCGATCTACGGAGGTATAGCTGGCTGTGCCTAACCTTATGATTAGGCTCTAAATAGCTTTTTCTTCGATCTACGGAGGTATAGCTGGCTGTGCCTAACCTAACCCTTGGTCTTCAAGTTTAGTTGATCCTTGACCATGTAGCTACTTGCAGATAAAGAAATATTCCCACAAAAATACAATCATAGCTGCAGTCTGCAGTAGTCATGGGGTTTTCTGTCAAACCATGGTTAGAGAGCCCATTATCAGCATGGGAAATTGACATTTTTTATTGATTGGTACCTACTTTAGAGCTAGGAGGTACAATCAAGGATTTTTTCCAAGATGGGAAAAGGTTAGCACTGAAAACTGTATTACCTTTCTCAGACATGTCTTCTCAGGGATTGAAACATATAAAGTTCGAGTCTTCATAAATAAGATTCATATATTTTGTGTTTTAATAATTAGGGTGGTTAAAATAAAAGTTACTTGAAGAAAAAAAAAAAAAAGATCTGTTGTGACGCAGTGGGAATAGGGCGGAAAATCTTGAAAAAGTAGACTGGAAATTTGGAAAAATGGACTGGAAAACCGAGAAAAGTCAGGGAATTTTATTTTTCCATTTTGGTAGACACCCTGTAATAGGCTAATAGGTACAGGTACTTGATGAAAATTCAACAAAATTGAAAAGGCCCAAAATAGCTTTGTTGTAGGACAATAATAATCTTAAAAGAACGCTTCAGCTATCTAAGTAGGTATAACTCTCATTTTGGCATTGGAACTGGCAGCCCCTACCAGATACCTATATTCTTCTTTATGTATCCAGGGTCACCAAACAAATGCTGTCATATTGAGTCCTGCCAGTGCTGCACAACTCGTATTGCATTTTCAGATGCGTTGATTAATAGTGAATGTGTTTATCAAAAATAACTAATATTGAAGTTAAGGTGTTTTTTTTTCTGTCATTTTTAAGATAATTTTGTCGTGAATGTGTTTATCAAAAATAACTAATATTGAAGTTAAGGTGTGTTTTTCTGTCATTTTTAAGATAATTTTGTCTTAAATAACATATGAAATATTACCCATAACTTACTACTCCCCATACGTAGTCTTCTAAAACGAATTTATATGCAAATTATTTCTCGAATATCTCGATTATTTTGTCCAACACAAATGAGATGAGATCATGAGATGTAAACATTGTAAACCTACTCGTGAAAGTAGTGATTTGGAGATATCACAGAGAGGAGAGAGGGAGCAGAGAGAACCTTCCAGTCTGAAAGCAGAAAAGAGAATGAGCTCTGACAAAAATCTCGTTTCAATAAGAAATACTTTTTCTATTCGGACTTATAGTATGTAGTAATTGGTTTTGGCTACAAAAAAATTACCAGTGGATGCCCTTCGCACTCAACCTTTGCTATTTCTTTAGCAAGGGAAATTTCAGGCTGGTATCCTCCTTGTTTAAAGACCCCCCAGCCAGACTAAGCTGGTCTACTCCCTGTTTTAAACCCCCCCAGCCAGACTTAATCAATGTAGCTTTATTAAATCTGTTTCTCTGACTTATCTCTGTACACTCAGATATGAACAGCGAGGTGGCTATAGGGTGTTTGATGACCCAGGAGTATTATTCAGACAGAAGAGACCTGATATTATGGAACAACTGTCGGTCAAGAGTGTGTACGAGCTCAACCTAGGTAAGCAATCTCAACCTTTTATTAGTATTACTCGCACTTCGTCAGTATGTGGAAAAAATGAGACATCCAATGGTAAAAACCGCATCCTCCCACCCCATCTTAAAGTGGATTAGAATCAGGTTGTGGTTATGTACCGGGTTGGGTTAGGTAAGGTTTGTAAATTAAGTAACTTTGTTTTTAAGTTACAACTCCCATGCTAAACTGTAGAAACAATGTCCTGTCTCAACTCGTCCGAGCTCAACCCAACCCGGTACATAACCACACCCTCAGTATGAGTGAGTCAGTCGGTAAACTAACTTTGTTTTTAAGTTACAACTCCCATGCCAAACTGTAGAAACAATGTCCTGTCTCAACTCGTCCGAGCTCAACCCAACCCGGTACATAACCACACCCTCAGTATGAGTGAGTGAGTCAGTCAGTTTCACAAGGAGTTGTATTAAGGTTAGATTCATCTATTAATTAAGATTGTGTGAATCAAGACTTGAGGTTAAATAATTTATTGGGACCTGAGATACACAATAGGGCTGCCTGGAAGGGACTGATGAGAAACTCCGACCCTATTTTAATAGGAAAAGGCTAGTAAGAAGAAGAAGAAGAAGAAGATTTATGTATTCATTTAACTCCTTTTCGTTTCAACTTTTTTTATTTATTCAACTCCGGCAATATCAGACTTCGTTTGTACCGTTGGGTAGGGTGTTTTTTTTTATGATGGTAATGGTAATCAAATCCAGGACTTTTTGCATAACAAGTATGCTAGGTACCACTGGACCAACCATGCTCTTTTACATAATAAGGTTAACACAAGCTATATTTACCTTCCCTTTGTCTTGAAATTGTTCAATTTAAATTCCATGATCTTTCTTTGTCCCCCACAGTGAGAAAACCAAAAACCCTCGTAAGTTTTTCCCGCCAGAGAATTTGTACAAATATGAGGTTGAGGTACTGACGAATTCCATGATCTTTGTCCCCCACAGTGAGAAAACCAAAAACCCTCGTAAGTTTTTCCCGCCAGAGAATTTGTACAAATATGAGGTTGAGGTACTGACTGATGGCACAACTGCCGTTATGAACAAGGATGCCCTGGTCACGGTGCCTGCTGATAAAATCCGACGCAAGAAGTTTGTGTATACCCAGGAGAAGAATAGGCTTTTCATTCGACAGTTTGTAGAAAATGATTGTCCAAATGGGAAGGGTGTGTTTAAAGTGAAGGTAAGTGAAAGATGTCATGTGAGTAGCAAGTGAGATACTCGATACTCGATAGACTATCCCTAAAGTCACAAAAAAATGTGTAAGTAGATAGGTATATAGAAAATTAAGAGAATGTGCTTTCCACATACATTGAGGGGAAATTTAGTATGTTTTCCATACACCCATGAAAAGGACTTTTCCCTTCTAAAACATAGTTGAATGTGTAAGTAGATAGGTATATAGAAAATTAAGAAAATGTGCTTTCCACATACATTGAGGGGAAATTTAGTATGTTTTCCATACACCCATGAAAAGGACTTTTCCCTTCTAAAACATAGTTGAAGTTAAAGATATTGGAATAATAGATACTATGTTTTCACTTTACATGTTACTTGACGTGGTATCTCGTTTCCAGAAGATAGTTGAAGGTTTTTAGTTTCATTTTTACCTGACACTAATAATACGATCACAACTCCTTACTCTATTCAATTAACTATCTGCCATCATAACTCTTTATCTCCATTGGAGATACTATACGATCTGGTTCTGTATGTCCACATGAATATCCTTTACTCATTCACTTTCAGGACTCTGTCTACAAGAAATACAATCTCGGTCAAACCCAGTGGAGCAAAATATTCGTCGGCTCCGAGCCCAAGTTTTATCGGCAACCAACCAAATCCCCACCCGTGTCCAATCAAAAACCCTCGACCAGTAACACTAGCAACTCCGCCAAGAAGAAATCCCAACAGCCTACCCTCGATCATTTCGTAACGAAGAAATCTTCGCCGACCAAAATGAACGCAGCTGCGGCCAAAGATGCCGCCAATGCTAAAGCCGCCAAGGAAGCAAAGGAAAAGGAAGTGGCGGAAAAGTTGGAAAAGAAGAGAATCACTCTGGAGGAAATCCAACGGAAACAGAAAGAAGAGAAGTTGCAGCTGCAGGAGAAAAAGAAGCAGGAAAAGTTGAAGCTGGCCGAGTTTATGAAGGAATATCAGAAGAAGAAAGAGGACTTGGAACTAGAGGATTTGAAGGTAAAGTTACAGGAATTCCTACGTAGATACATATTCGTATGCACTTGGTCGATTACGTAGATTCCTACATAATGAACTCAGAATAAAGTATTGTAATACGCAATCGAATATGTTCTCGTAGCTGTGCGTAGGAATATTTTTGTTTCTGACGTGATACAGTCTGTAATGAAATATATATTACTTCTATTGTTCCGAATTTTCAACAGAAAGTGGTGAGGCCTTTGCCAACAATACTCTTTGAATCGAATTGCTTCAATAAGAGAAAGTTCAGGCTTCAGTCTCCCTTCAGCTGATAATTGGGTGATGGGTCAACACAAAAAAAAAGTAACGCACTTTCTTGTCAATGGTCTATACTTACTCAAGGTAGGACCGTGAGAGTGGTCATTATTGGTGGTAGCATAAACATCCTATGCTGGTAGTATAAACAAGGTATATTCTATTCTATTATTTTTTAATCCCCACTATTCCCTCCCACAGGAACTCCCCGAACCCTCTCCCATTCACATGAAGCTCCCCAACAAATATTTCGGCCACCTCGTCCAGATATTGGAGTTCGCCAACATTTTCGACAAGTTTGTTGGTCAGAAGCGGTTCTTCCCCAAAGGCAACCAGTCTGGACTCACCTTTGAAGTTCTGGAGAAAGCTTTGCTCGATTCGGAAGTAGAAGGTAAACCTACCTCAGTAGTGTAGTCCTAAAACGTTTCAAAACATCTTATCAGGTCGCAGTGATTTAGGGCAGTGTAGTCATAGTGGTTAGCGTAGTGGACTTTGGGTTTAAAAAAGTTGGGTAGAATTCTCAAGTTTTCTAAGTTATATTGAAAATTCGACCACACAAGAAGCGATCTCTAAGGGTTAGACGGTAGAGAACGCCTTCGTCAACCTCGTCGTAGGTAAAGAGTCTATAAGGGTACCCAATATAAATATTTACTTATTGGAGTTGTTAATTTTTTTCAGGTCCCCTGAACGATCTACTACAGATGTTACTGAGTGCTGTGTATCACGTTCTGGAATTAGAAGAGGATGAAATGAATGACAGCTCTAAGTCACGATTTGTTTTGCAGGGTAAGTGAAAAGCTGTAGTTTTTATCCTGAAACCGACTTGACGTTGTTTTGTCCTTTTAAAACTTGTCTGGTAACAGATGCATCTTTTTTGCTGAGGATTTTTTTTTTTTTTTTTTTTTTTTTTTTTTAAGATAACTTTCGAATTTTTTTGATATTGGCTTGTTGCAAGCGCATATTTCGTGAACCATCATTCCTAGAACCCTTACATGTACACCGATTGATTTCTCATGAAAAGTTACATAGGAAAGACTCCTTGGTCATCTTAAATACTCTAATGGAAACTCTTGTTGAAAAAAAAAATCATGTTGAAATATTAATTTGGAGATATCACAGAGAGGAGAGAGGGAGCAGAGAGAACCTTCCAGTCTGAAAGCAGAAAAGAGAATGAGCTCTGACAAAAATCTAGGTCTGAAGAAACCTCCCCTTGACCCCCTACTACCAAAAACCATGTAGGGGGTCAGGGGAAATGTAGGGGGTTGAGGGGAGGATTCTCCTACATTTTGACCATAGGTTTGAAGTTTGGACTTAATTTACTCATTTCCCCTTCATTTTCATAAGTGGAAGGTCCCCATCGATTCTTCTGTGATAAGTCACCTATTCGCGGTTTGCTCGCGGTATCTGCGGTTGTTCGCGGTATCTGCGGTTGTTCGCGGTTTGTTCGCGGTATCCGCGCTTTGGTCGCGGTATCCGCGGTTTGTTCGCGGTATCCGCGGTTTGTTCGCGGTATCCGCGGTTTGTTCGCGGTATCCGCGGTTTGTTCGTGTGTAAGTAGATAGGTATATAGAAAATTAAGAAAATGTGCTTTCCACATACATTGTGGGGAAATTTAGTATGTTTTCCATACACCCATGAAAAGGACTTTTCCCTTCTAAAACATAGTTGAAGTTAAAGATATTGGAATAATAGGTCTTTTAAACGGAGAGATTAGAAAGACAGGATACAAGAAATAAGCCAGCTGTTTCAAGAACAAATTTTATCTATTTAGCATAAAATCCACTCTGGGCAGGAATCAAACCTGTGACCTAGCACTTTCAAGGCTAATGTACTACCCTCCAAGCTAACTAGGCTGGCTATTCTTTACCCTAGATAACTTGCACTAACATACAGGCTGTACCACCTACTTAGTTATGTATAGTAATATATTTACACTTTTATTAATTGATCTCTTTCAGCTGAGACTCCCAATTTTGTACTTGGCAACTTCAACAGACCGGACAACATTGAGGGAGATGTCAGATGACATTCTAGCATTTGTCAGGAACCGATTCTTTGTCGGTGAAATGGTGGAAGTCTTCCAGAAAAATCAATGGTGAGTTCTAGGTCCCAATAGCTGCATGTAAAAATACCTGGTGTCCTTGTGTGAAATTAGTAGGTATTAAAAAAATGTTTGGGCACATATAAACTGACCAATATGTTTTTTGACAGTGAATCCTTGTTTGAGGAATCAATTGGTAATAGCAGGGTGTCTACCAGACTGGAAAACCGGGAATTGTCAGGGAATTTCTCAAAAAATTGACAAAAATCCAAAAAAGTCAGGGAATTTTTCAAAGCCTAAAAAAAAAAGAATTCGGTCCATAAAAAAGTATGCAACCTTGAAAGGGCAACTCATATTTTCTCGAAAAAATTTCGCCCATGGCACTGTAATTTTGTGTTTTATAGAAATGTATTAGGGGAAATTTTCAAAGCCTAAAAAAATGGAAAAAGAATTTTTGGTCAGTAAAAAAAGTATGCAACCTTGAAGGGGCTACTTAAATTTTCTCGCAAAAATTTTGCCTGTGGGAATCGTCAGGGAATTTCTCAAAAAATTGACAAAAATCCAAAAAAGGCAGGGAATTTTTCAAAGCCTAAAAAAAAAAAAAAAGAATTCGGTCCATAAAAAAGTATGCAACCTTGAAAGGGCAACTCACATTTTCTCGAAAAAATTTCACCCATGGCACTGTAATTTTGTGTTTTATAGAAATGTATTAGGGGAAATTTTCAAAGCCTAAAAAATGGAAAAAGAATTTTTGGTCAGTAAAAAAAGTATGCAACCTTGAAGGGGCTACTTAAATTTTCTCGCAAAAATTTTGCCTGTGGCACTGTAATTTTGTGTTCTATAGAAACATATTGGGGGGGGGGGAATAAACAATACTTGTCTTTTATGAGGATAGTGCTATATCTCAGCCGCTGTATTAGTGTGCTCTATCATGTATCATTTTAAACAGGGCCAAGATTTACTCCTTTATCGTGACCAAAGTAGTCTAACTTTATACGCGAATTTTTTTGTATTTTTCGGTTCCATAGACCTTTTTAAAAAAATTTAATGTGTTCTTTCAATCGTATATAAAGCAAAATAATGTGGGGATTTAAGGTTAGGTAATGGAAAAAAAATCTTTTTTGTATAACCATTCCGCAGATTGCTTTTTGGTCCGCTGACAATAAGAGGATTTTAATTTTTTAGCTTAAAACGGTAAGTTTTATATTATAACTAGGTTTTTAATTACTTATGCTTAGAGTTCAACGTGGTTAGTTTAAAGTATAAATATGTGG
>NW_007377782.1:49767-74827 GCF_000475195.1 Diaphorina citri
CTGGAAAAAAAAAAAAAAAAAAAAAAAAAAAAAAATGCCGGTCCCTTGGATTCCCAATGAGACAGGTTCGATGTCTTATCGTCCCTAAATCGAGGAGAGAAAGAAGACAGGACAGGAGAAAGCCAGCCGTTCCGAGAACGAACTTTATCCCTTTAGGATAAAATCCGCCTCAGGTGGGAATCGAACCCGCGGCCTTGCGCTTACTAGGCAGACGCACTATCAACCAAGCTAACTATGCTGGCAAACTAAAATTGAATTGAATTGCAGGAAGCATAGACAAGACCATTACGGAAAGTTCGGACCCAGTATTGAACAAGTTAACCGAGCTAGCTAGTAAAGCAAAAGACTGGGCCATGCACACTCAGGGCTGTAGCTTTCCGCAGATCCCCGTAGACTATTATACAATCACTGAAGTGTTGAGATTACATCTGCTGTGCTCCGGAAGCAGAATGGACGATTTTGTTCTCAGGTGGAGGTAAGATATTGAACCATACAGCCAGAGTGAATGTGTTTATCAAAAATGACTAATATTGAAGTTAAGGTGTGTTTTTTTCTGTCATTTTTAAGATAATTTTGTCTTAAAAATGACATATGAAATATTACCCATAACTTACTACTCCCATACGTAGTCTTCTAAAACGAATGCAAATTATTTCTCTAATATCTCGATTATTTTGTCCAACACAAATGAGATGAGATCATGAGATGTAAACATTGTAAACCTACTCGTGAAAGTAGTAAGAACCTGCCCCGAAATTGAAGGGGGAAGAAAGACAGAATAGGAGAAAGCCAGCCGTTCCGAGAACGAACTTTATCCCTTTAGGATAAAATCCGCCTCAGGTGGGAATCGAACCCGCGGCCTTGCGCTTACTAGGCAGACGCACTATCAACCAAGCTAACTATGCTGGCAAACTAAAATTGAATTGAATTGCAGGAAGCATAGACAAGACCATTACGGAAAGTTCGGACCCAGTATTGAACAAGTTAACCGAGCTAGCTAGTAAAGCAAAAGACTGGGCCATGCACACTCAGGGCTGTAGCTTTCCGCAGATCCCCGTAGACTATTATACAATCACTGAAGTGTTGAGATTACATCTGCTGTGCTCCGGAAGCAGAATGGACGATTTTGTTCTCAGGTGGAGGTAAGATATTGAACCATACAGCCAGAGTGAATGTGTTTATCAAAAATGACTAATATTGAAGTTAAGGTGTGGTTTTTTTTTGTCATTTTTAAGATAATTTTGTCTTAATGACATATGAAATATTACCCATAACTTACTACTCCCATACCTAGTCATCTAAAACGAATGCAAATTATTTCTCGAATATCTCGATTATTTTGTCCAACACAAATGAGATGAGATCATGAGATGTAAACATTGTAAACCTACTCGTGAAAGTAGTAAGAACCTCAGTTTCAATAAGAAATATTTTTTCTATTCGGATTTATAGTATGTAGTAATTGGTTTTGGCTACAAAAAAATTACCAGTCTACTCCCTGTGTTAAACCCCCCAGCCAGACTTGATCAATGTAGCTTTATTAAATCTGCTTCTCTGACTTATCTCTGTACTCAGATATGAACAGCGAGGTGGGTACAGGGTGTTTGATGACCCAGGAGTATTATTCAGACAGAAGAGACCTGATATTATGGAACAACTGTCGGTCAAGAGTGTGTACGAGCTCACCGAAAAATTACAACAACAAAAAAAAAATGCGGCGCAGTTATTTCATGTGCAAATGGAGGACTTAAGCCCTTACCCTAGTCCGCGATTTGTTCGCGATATTCGCACTTATGGGTTCGATCTTAGGCAAACGCAGATTTTTTCAGCTCTTTTTTACCGCAAGTAATTGATGAAACCAAAATTTTCGCCTGCGGCCGGTCCTAAAAATTTTAGTCTCTATAGATTGTATAGCTCACAATTTTTGCCTGCGGCGCTGTTCCTCATTCTTTTCGTGTTAACCTTCATCCCCCAGGATGTGTGAATCCTCAATCTTTTATTAGTATTACTCGCACTTCGTCAGTATGTGGAAAAAATGAGCCATCTAATGTTGAAAACCGCATTCTTTTAGCCCATCTAGAAGTAGGTTAGAATCAGTACGAGTGAGTCAGTCTGTTTCTCAAGGAGCTGTGGTTAGATTCATCTATTCATTAAGATTGTGTGAACCAAGAGTTGAGGGAGACGAATTTATCAGGACATACAAAATAGAGCCTGGAAGGGACTGACAAGAAACGCCGCGCCGACCCTATATAAATAGGAAAAGGCTAAGAAGATGAAGAAGATTTATGTATTCATTTAACTCCTTTTCGTTTCAACTTTTTTTATTTATTCAACTCCGGCAATATCAGACTTTGTTTGTACCGTTGTCTTTATTGCTGAATTTTCAGTCATCTTCCTCTGCTCAATATTATTCTAATTCAAAACTCCATTATTATTTTTCCCCCACAGATGATAAGCTCGAGATACTGCAAGTGCTGATAGATCAGATCCTGACCTATGCAGATGTGAGAGACTTGATTGACGAGAAAATGGAGAAAGCGAGGAGAAATCGTGCCGACTTCCGTCTGCATTACTCCGCTCAAATGAAGAAGGAACGAGAGGAAGTGTTCAAGTAAGTTTATAGCGTCAATATTAGGGACTGGAAATTTATTTTTCCATTTTGGTAGACACCCTGTAATAGGCTAATAGGTACAGGTACTTGATGAAAATTCAACAAATTTGAAAAGGCCCAAAATAGCTTTGTTGTAGGACAATAATAATCTTAAAAGAATGCTTCAGCTATCTAAGTAGGTATAACTCTCATTGTGGTATTGGAACTGGCAGCCCCTACCAGATACCTATATTCTTCTTTACGTATCCAGGGTCACCAAACAAATGCTGTCATATTGAGTCCTGCCAGTGCTGCACAACTCGTATTGCATTGTAAGTACATCTTGGAACTTTTTTTTCTCAGGTCTTATCGTCACGAAATCGAAGGGAGAAGGAGGGCAGGATAGGAGAAAGCCAGTTGTGCCAAGAACGAATCAAACCCTACACTCCAAGTTAACTCAGCTGACTTTAAATAAATAAAACACCAAACGTTTATCCTTTCTACTTAGAAGCTAGGATGGTCAATGCGTTACCAGAGGACCGTGTTTTTCTTCTTTCATCAAATTCCTTTTGTTTCTTTTACAGACTGAAAGAACAGAAGAAGGAGAACAAGGAGAAGGAAAAGCTAGAAGACATAGACAAGGAGATTGCTGAACTAGTTGAGCGTAACAAGGAGAAACTGCAGAGTGAAAGTATTCGCATAGCAGTGGCGATTAGAGAACCTCAGCTCCTAGCTCTGGGTTATGATAGAGCGTTCCGTCGCTATTGGGTATTCAAATCAGTGTCCGGGCTGTATGTAGAACACAATCCTCAGCATGTAGGCGACTGTATACCTGGGTAAGTTAACTTTATGTTAAGTCTACAAGACCATATATATTGCATTTTCAGATGCGTTGATTAATTCTTCGTATGTACATGTGCTTGATAACCTATTTTAAACCTACACAGATTCTCAGAATTCAACATGATAAATATCTTAACTCTTTTTACCCCTGCAGGAAAGAATGTCACATCTTACAAGTCCTCATGCCCTCAAGTGCTGATATGAAAAAAGCTGCTAGTGAATTGTGAGTATACCTTACCTATCTACTCTTTCAGGCCCATTGAACACAGACAGATGTCTGTTGAAGCCTTAATAACAAAAAGTTTAAAGTTCAGTCTTAAGGGTCCCCTCAGCTGATGGTTGGGTGCTGGGATAACTCAAGAGCATTAGAAAGTAACCCACTAAACTACTTGTACTCAGTATAGGTAGGATGTTTTTTTTTATGATGGTAATCAAATCCAGGACTTTTTGCATAACAAGTATGCTAGGTACCACTGGACCAACCATGCTCTTTTACATAATAAGGTTACCACCCGTCGCTATTGGGTATTCAAATCAGTGCCCGGGCTGTATGTAGAACACAATCCCCAGCATGTAGGCGACTGTATACCTGGGTAAGTTAACTTTATGTTAAGTCTACAAGACCATATTCCGGTAACTTCTAGGTAACGAGTACCTCTGTTGCTGATGGACAGATATTGAAGTTATCATTCTTGTAACAGGATAAAAGATTTTTACATTACAAAAAATAAGTCCTTTTGTTGTAAACTCACTTCGAACTCTTGACGTTCGCGCGCCTCCCGGCCCTATCAAACTCATAAAATACACGAGACTTTGTTTAGACTGCTGGCGTAAAAGGACTTGTAATCCAAACTAAGTAAAGCAAGGTAATTTATTTATTTCTTTTTAAGTGCCTGCCTGTTGCTGATGGACAGATATTGAAGTTACCATTCTTGCAACAGGATAAAAGATTTTTACATTACAAAAAATAAGTCCTTTTGTTGTAAACTCTATTTAGACTTTGTTTAGACTGCTGGCGTAAAAGGACTTGTAATCCAAACTAAGTAAAGCAAGGTAATTTATTTATTTCTTTTTAAAGTGCCTGACACAGTTAAGGGTTTTCACGTTTCAATCTATTTAGGTAATTTTTTCTATTATTTCAGTGGTACTCCGTGTATAGATAAGATGAACATGCCCGACCCAGACACCTTGGAATACATGAAGCGTCTATTTGAAGAGAGCAACAACAAGGAGAACCTTGGCAACAGAGCTCTGGTCAAAGATATACTCAGCACACCGGTCAAGAATTTTGTGCGCGAAGGTAAGCGATTTCACCATGAAATTGAAATGCATTTGATGAAACGAATTAAGTTCTAAGTGTTAACTTGTTTGTTCCACGATAATTTTTAAACGGTTAGTCCAATTGTAATGGGAAGAATAAAACACTAGAAATTTGCTTCTAAATTAAATATAGGGTGAAAAAATTGTGTCATACCCAGGGTGTCTACCAGACTGGAAAACCGGGAAAAGTCAGGGAATTTTATTTTTCCATTTTGGTAGACACCCTGCATACCTTTGTTGTAACTACATGGGTTGATCCTTAATATCCTATGGTTCCTTTTCCAGGTGTAAACACAGAGGACAAGGTCAAACCTCGAGTTGCCTGGGTTTGTTCGGGACACAAGAGCACTTGTCAAGTACACAATGTTAAACCTGGTAAATTATAGTTCTCTTCCTTGTAGGTATTCTAAATTCCAACAGCTGTATTTATAAACATTTTCTTCCCTTAAAAGCTCTTTTTTAATTTTTTACACGTTGTTACACTGTATAGTTAGTATCTCTATTGGAACCGGTTTCGCATTATACCTTGCAGATGGGTTTGCATATGAACCAACCTCAGTGGTGTAGTGGTTGGCGCGGTGGACTTCGGATCTGGAGGTTTGTGGTTCGAGTCCAAGTGTAGTCATAAAATTTAGCGTAGTGCATTCAGCAGGGAACGACATTTGTGACAAGCATTTATGCTTAACACAATTAAAATTCATTTAGTTTTGCATATGTCTTTAGCACTTTTTACTTCCTATTATTTTTTCTACAATGAACTTATGTGTGTGTTTCTTTGACTCATTCAATTCTATTGATTTTATTTCCAGGCCACCCCGTGTGGTACTATTACAAGACAGAGGACGATATCAACAAGCTCATATCTACCCTGAGTGACCGAGGCTTCAGAGAACATGAACTCAAGGAAGCCCTTACTCAGGAACGGGATAGAATTCTGAAGGGTCTGCCCAACGTTCCGTTCTTCATTTCCAACGCCATAGAGGTAAATGAGAAACTCCGATAATGTTAGTGGGAAGTATAGGTATATTTCCGTCAGCTTGGACGCCGACCCTATTTAAATAAGAAAAGTCTAAGTAGGAAGAATACTTATAAGAAGTAGACTGTCAGCTTACAACAAGTTGTCCGATTATACTAACACTTTAATAGATCACCTTTTTATTGATATAAAATCAACACATCAGTGAGGAAATTTGTTCATGAGTTTTTGCCCTTTTCATTGATATCAGTGAGGTCCTCCGAGATGTCACTGTAGACAGAGGTGTTTGGTTCGATTCCCAGCTTGGTTGAAAAGTTTGGACCTAATTTTTTACTTTCTATTTTCTGGTAATAACTTACTAATGGTAATATTACAGAAAAGTGCTTACATTAAATTTAATAGGATAAGGACGCCTTATTTATTTGTTTACAAATGTCTGGAATTTTGACCATTAGGCCATTTTCCTAGAATTTTCCTTATTTCCTTATTTATTTGAAAAAGGTAGTTTTATGTCAAATTATAATTAATTATTTCTGCTTTTCTACTATTGTTTCAGAGCATGGAAGTTGATCGGCCCGCAGAATCGGACAAGAACCACAGTTTCGTTCTGGACCTGGCTCTGAGGGATCAATTGCTTGATCTGGAGTACAAGATAACGGCAGGAGGGTTGGGGTCTCTGAAAGTGAGTGATGTAGGAGAGTGGAGGAAGAAGCTGGAAGATGGATCGTATGACGAGAGTGTACCGGCACAGTGGCCAAAGGAGGTAAGTACCAAATTAGCCCTAATAATTACCTTGCTTGGACTGCGGGAGTAAAGGGACTTTTCAGTCTCATTCTGGCAGTATAAGCAGGGTATATTCTATTCTATTCTAATAATTAAAGTCTTTTGTTGTAAACACTATGTACTTAGTAGTATATTTGAGGTTATTAAACCCATAGGCAAAATACACGAGACCGTGTTTCGACTGCTGGGGAAAAGGGACTTTTTAGTCTCATTCGAGCAGGATAAAAGCCTATTTTCCTTTCGTAATGTTAATGCCCATTGACATTAGGATTTTCCAGGGGTGGGGATAATAAAATGGAAGAAGTTTGGTAGTGGGGGTAAAAATTGACGATTATATTCTAGTAATTAAAGTCTTTTGTTGTAAACACTATGTACTTAGTAGTATATTTGAGGTTATTAAACCTCATAGAAAAATACACGAGACCGTGTTTAGACTGCTAGGGAAAAGGGACTTTTTAGTCTCATTCGAGCAGGATAAAAGCCTATTTTCCTTTCGTAATGTTAATGCGCATTGACATTAGGATTTTCCAGGGGTGGGGATAATAAAATGGAAGAAGTTTGGTAGTGGGGGTAAAAATTGACGATAAAAAAAAAAAAAAATCAGCTGATGAAATTTTAAATTTTACCGCCAAAACTTCCTATATTCCTAATGTAAAACAAGATGGCGGATCGTAATGCGAGAAAAAAGCTACATTACAAAATTCGTGAAAGGAGAGGAGGGGAAGTTAATGTACATTAAGTAACATTTGAGAAAGAAAGATTCGAATTAAGCTAAGTAATGTGCATTAACATTATGAAAGAAAAATACGCTATAAGCAAGGTATAACCTATTCTATTCTACTATTCTTTTCCTCATATTTACCTATCTTTCTCATTTCTATTGTGATTAATTAAAAATGCAAATGATTAGGCTGGTCTCTCACATTGGAAGTGTAGTCGCGCGACGCCGCCTAAAATCCTGAAAATCTAAACCTATGAAAATGATGGAAAGTTGTATTAAGCTAATGTGCATTAACATTATGAAAGGAAAATACGCTATAAGCAAGGTATATCCTATTCTATTCTTCCATTCTTTTCCTCATATTTACCTATCTTTCTCAGTTCTATTGTGATTAATTAAAAATGCAAATGGTTAGGCTGGTCTCTCACATTGGAAGTGTAGTCGCGCGACGCCGCCTAAAATCCTGAAAATCTAAACCTATGAAAATGATGGAAAGTTGGGTAGTGTAGTCCTAAAACGTCATAAAAGATCTAGTCAGGTCACAGTGACATAGGGCTTAAAAAGTCGGTGGCCCTGCTTTTACCCATAGTATAGGTTAGCACAGTGGACTTTGGGTCAAAGTAAAGTTGAGCAGAATTCGTGAAGTTTTCGGTGGCATAATAGGCAAGGCGCTCGCCTGGAAAACGGGAGGGCGGGGGTTCAATCCCAGGCAAAGCATGCAGTTTTATTCTGACTATATGAAAATTTTACCACACAATAAGCGATTCTAAGGGTTAGGCGGTAGAGAACGCCTTCGTCAATCTCGTCGTAATTAAAGAGTCTATTAGGGTACCCAATATTTACTTATTGGAGTTGTTAACTTTTTTCAGGTCCCCTGAACGATCTACTACAGATGTTACTGAGTGCTGTGTATCACGTTCTGGAATTAGAAGAGGATGAAATGAATGATCAGCCACTCACTATTCGGTAGACCTGATAGGTACGGCTGAAAAGGTCCGTCTGTGAGGTCTACCTGATACCTGATGAGCACACACACACTATCAGGTAGACCTTACAAGTACGCCTGAAAAGGTCCGTCTGTCAAGTCTTCCTGATACCTGATGAGCACACGCCCTATCAGGTAGACCTGACAGGCGGACCTGTTCAGGTCTACCTGATAGTGAGAAGCTGGCCTCAATGACGAGGGATAACCTTTGCCACTTTGTAAAATCTTAATGGGTGTTTGTCTTTTGGGGTTGCTTTTATCTACTAAGTGAGTCAGGAGAATTTTCTAAGTTTTCATCACCACTTCTCTTGAGAGGGTTCATGGTGTTCATACTTGAAAATAAAATTTAAAATTTCATACTACCTGCTGCCAGTGATCTTTTCCCTTCTTTTGAGAGATTCTTCAGGTCTTGGTACTCTTGGACAGTCTTGGATCTATCTGGGATAGAGAAATATCTGGGATTGTTCTGGTGATTTACTACTCAGTTCATTACTTCATCGAGGAACAGCTTTCATTCAGGAGTCTTGCTGTAGATTCTCATTTTGCCGGCTTTTGATTCTTGAATGTCTTTAAAATAGAATTTTGAAAAAAAAATGAAAGAATCCCGGCTTTTGATTCTTGAATGTCTTTAAAATAGAATTTTGAAAAAAAAAATGAAAGAATCAACCTCCACCTTTCCTTTTACTAGGTATAGCTTCTCCACCTCGCTTCACGAAATTCTGGCGGTAAAATTTAAAAATTTATCAGCTGATTACTTCTTCGACAATTTTTTTACCCCCACTACCTACTTACCTTAACCAGTGGTGACAGCACGTTGAATGTACCAGTCCCCCAAGCATCACTGAAGTTAAGTAACGTTAGTACCTGGATGGGTGACCATCTGGGTAATCTCGTGCTGCTGTATTCCCGGCTCCGCCCAGACTAGGACCTGGGTCAGGTTTTATCGTACCTACCTACCTACCAAAATCGAAGAGAGAAGAAGGACAGGGTAAGGAAAAGCCCGCCGTTCCGATAACGAACCTTATCTGCTTAGGAGACAGTTTGCTTCGGGCAGAACCCGCAACCCAGCGCTTACCTACATACATGGCAGGCATGCTAGCTACATACCTATAGGTCACTAAGCTCTGGGATTTTTTCTTTTAATATTGGTATCCCAACAGGTTTTCCATTATATCCACTTCATACAGGGCCATATATATTTAGGAGGGTCGCCCCCCTCCCCTGCCCCTTGGGCGTCATTCTTGCTCTTTTACTATGGGGTGGACTCCGAAAATTTGGAGCATCCACCCCCGAAACATCACTATTTGTAGTCTTGCCCCTCACTTCTCAATAAAATCCTGATTACGGCCCGGCCCTGACTCCGTGTAGGGTGTCTAGTCGTACCTTGGCCCCCGTTGTACCTTGGTCCCCTGGACTTTTCTGGTAACTGGCGCCACCTATCGGGTCCGACCTAGCTTTAATTTTATCAATATTCAATACTTTTTTTGCGCTTCGTAATTTTGGCACCTAACCAGGTAACTCTACAACTAGATCTCCTTCAATCAGAAGAGATGCGAAGTATTTCAAGAATATTTTGCTAGTTTTTAGCAAATAGTGTCATTCTAATCTACTCTAGATAATTGGATTTTTTTTTACATACATTCAACCGGATGGATTAGATGGTGCCGTAAAATTTGGGGGCAAATATAGCATGATTTGGTAATAAATTAATTAAAAACTTTTAAAAAAGTGGTTTGACATCAGAGGGAACTGTAAGGTCATATCGTCCCAAAAGCGAAGAGAGAAGGAAGACAGGATATTAGAAAGCCAGCCATTCCGAGAAGAAACTCCTATATTGTCTGATTAGAATAAACTTTGCCACAGGCGGTAATCGAACCCGCGACCTAGCGGTTGCAAGGCAGGCGGACACTACCCTCCAAGCTATGTAACTAGACTGGCACAGAAATGTTTTCAATTTTATTAAATGTATACCTACACCTATTTACCTACCTATCCATTTTTAGTACCTACATAGACTTCCAAAGATTTGAACTTTCAGATATGATATGCACCTACATGGGTGATTAATTTATACGTACGTAGAGATAATTTTACGTGTATGTTAGTAGATAGGTATAGGTCTATAGCACGTGATTGCCACCAGACCAATTCTCAAACTCCTATATTGTCTGATTAGAATAAACTTTGCCACAGGCGGGAATCGAACCCGCGACCTAGCGGTTGCAAGGAAGGCGGACTACCCTCCAAGCTATGTAACTAGATTGGCACAGAAATGTTTTCAATTTTATTAAATGTATACCTACACCTATTTACCTACCTATCCATTTTTAGTCCGTCCTTCCTTTATTATTACAATAGTAATAAAAAGGTATAAGGGACGGACTATTGTATTCGCTTCGGTGTCTGGTCATTTCGAGAGATTGTTTTCAGCCTGAGAGAGACCGGGAGAAGCCAGGCACGCGATTGCCAAGATGAAGTCAAGCAACGTTGTGCGAGGTTGGTATCCGGATGGGAATCGCGGGCAATGACGTACTGCTGATTTTTCCCAGTCCCACTTAGGCTGGGTAAAGTTTAGGTGAAGAGCCGAGTAGACGGTCGCCGAAAGTAGGGTAAAACGACCGTCACTAAAAACCCTAACAGTTAGTTACTTATACGAGTATAGTGACGTTAAACCACTATTAAACAAATACCACCTTTCGCCTTCTCAGAGACCTGAGAGAGGCCGGGAGAAGCCAGGCACGCGATTGCCAAGATAAAGTCAAGCAACGTTGTGCGAGGTTGGTATCCGGATGGGAATCGTGGGCAATGACGTACTGCTGATTTTTCCCAGTCCCACTTAGGCTGGATGGAGTTTAGGTGAAGAGCCGAGTAGATGGTCGCCGAAAGTAGGGTAAAACGACCGTCACTAAAAACCCTAACAGTTAGTTATATAGTGACGTTAAACCACTATTAAACAAATACCACCTTTCGCCTTCTCAGAGACTCCTCGTTGCAGGTTTAACACACCCACCTCCTTCGTTCTTGGAACGGCTGGCTTTTTCCTATCCTGTCTTCCTTCTCTCTTCGATTTCGAGACGATAAGACCTTAGCAGTTACAGCTCCCTCTATCAAACCTCTTCAAAAAAATAAAGAAATTTAGACCCATATACCCTTTGTTTCTCATCTGCTATCTTGGACTGTATTTCAGGTCCCCGATTATCACCGCATCATAGGAAAACCCATGGACTTTGGCACAATCAAACACAAACTGAACATGTTCCAGTATCGAAATAACAGCGAGGTCCTATTTGATTGTAATCTAGTCTTTGACAACTGTTTCGCCTATAACAAGGAGGATTCAGAAATATACGAGTGAGTACACTTACCCTATATGAATGGCTAACAGCGGATCAAACCATGTTTTTGAGATTTTTTTTTTAAATCTGCTCTGGAAAGATTGCGCTGTGTTGACCAAAAACACTAACGAGTGTACCTAGTTTTCTAGTAGCATCTAACAAAACCAGCAAAAAAGTAACAAAGTTCCTTAAAACTTGGGTAGAAAAGGTATCTTTGAAAAAAGATTGTACCTCGGAACTGCTTTCGTATTACTTTAAGGCACGTTTGCATTATCCGGAAATGAAAAAGCTGGAAAAATTCCGCCTTGACGAGGATTCGAACCCAGCACTTCCGGCTTGAGTCAGTGCTCTTAACCACTCGGCCACAGAGGTGATTTTCACCATAATCGTGTTTTTTTCTGTGTTCTCAGGTCGGGTGAACAGCTGAAGACCTTGTTTGACAAGATTTGCAAAGAGAGACATTTGTTTTACATCGAAGAAGATATGTCGCCCGATAGTAGACAATCCAAGAGAAGAAAGAAGTAAAACTCTAGCACAGAAGCTACCTCTCATTCCCTCCACTCGGCCAAGCCGGGTAATTGTATAGGTTTTAATTTAGAATTTTAGAGCATAGTGGAAGATTTGCGAAATTTTAAATGAGCTAAGTATTTTTTTTTTATCAGACCAAACGTAAGCTAAAAGGAACGATGGATAACCCAATATGTCATGAAGTCTTAATTTTGGTGGCAGAAAAGATAAACAAATACAAAAAATTGAGAGAGAAAAAGTAGATCACTGGAAAAATGTGATTCACTTAGCTCATTTAGGGTTTTGGTCTTCGGTTGTACACTTTTAAACTTTTTTAAACCTTCTATTTTTAAGTTTTTAGATCCTGGCTAAAACTGTGTATATCACAGTTAGATGGTGAAATGACCGTTTGTCACCTAGAAGACCCGCGTTTGATATCACGTATAGGTAAAAGAATACCTAGAGATTGTAGTAAATTAAATTTTATTAGTGTAAATACATTATAATAAAGTCAGTGTTATTAGGTACCTACTTATTTTGGTACTTTCGTACCGAGTACGTATCTACAATTCTACACGTTTTTCAATTAAGCAGACAAAATTAACATTTTCATGTCGTTCGTTTACGTTTAAGATCATTTTCATGTCGTTCGTTTCTGGAGAAAAATGTCATGTTCAAAGAGTAGTGACTAATCTTTGTTTATTAATTTAACCTCGACTTTTAGACCCACCATAAAACTCAATACTTTTCTTAGTTGCTTGGTATTTAAGTTAACGATAAGTTGAACATATTATTTGTATATTTTAGTTTATCTTTGTACATTTCCTTTTTTTTTTTTTTTCTTTTTTTTTTTTTTTTTTTTTTTTGGTTCCCTCAAAATAAGCTTGCGGTTCCCTCAAAATGGGCTCGCGGTTCCCAAGGGACCCGCGGTTCCCGGTTTGGCCACCCCTGATATACAGTGTGTCCCAGAACTACTATTGAAGCGAAGCGAAGGTTATAGGGAAAGGCCTGTGGCCAATCGATTGGTTATGTTAGAATCCACGTTCAATCCCCGGAAGAGGTAATTTTTGAATAAAATTTGCAAATTATCGAGAAATTAAAACGAAAACCCCCATTTTTTCCTCGGATAGACCCTAAATTCTGACACCACTAAACACTTGGCCCCAGGCCTTTTCCTCTCTAGAAACAATCAATTATTAAATCACCAACCATTCAAAAGTTAGGATAGTAGTACTAGGAGTATATTTGTAGTGCTTTTCTTATTCACAAGGTTTAAAAACCGTAATTTATCGATGGTAAAATATTGTACTTTCACAGTTCTTGTTGACTGTTTCAATTTGTATACCTCCTTCTTGTTTATCCTAGATGTTAAGTACTTAAGTTACGTTTGGATCATTTTTCAAACCACTTTGTATGTTTCATGTTGTAAATATATTTCTTCATTTGGAGAACATTTCTTGTGTAATTTATTTTTTGTTGTTTGGGAACTCTTCTAGCTGTTTTATTTTAAGGACCGATATTACTTGGAACTTGGCCTGGCACATTGCTGATACTGTGCACTCAAATGAGAGGTGTACACTGTACGGTAAGCTAAGTCCTGACCTTACATATGTACACACTATTGGACAAAACACAGAACACACTTTAAAAAAGAAAAAAGTTAGAGGGAACTGTAACTAAGGTCTTATTGTCCCCAAAGCAAAAAGAGAATGAGGACAATAGGATAAAACCAGCTGTTCCAAGAACGAACTTTATCCGTTCAGGATGGAATCCACCCCAGGTGGAACCCCAATCTGGCACTTACAAGGCAGACACATTACCCTCCAAGCTAACTAGTAAAATTTCAACACCAAAAAAGTGTAAAAATTATACTTAAACAATAAATAAATTTGATGTTTTATTTATATTATAAACCTTAACTACATAACCTAGATTTGAACGCTTCTTTTACAGGGTTGTCAGAAATTTTTTATGCCCAAACCATAGATCCAGGTCATGTTTGTTAAGTGTTTTGCTTTTATAACTTTGTCAGGCAAGGTATATGTCCTGAGAGTAAAAGCATAAGGGCTATATCCAAGAGTTTAGCACAGAGGAGAGGAGCAAATTTGAAAGCCCAATGGTAAGGGGGGGGGATTCAATACAACCCTGGTAAAAGTGTCTTATTAGATCTATTGTTTGAGTATTAAAATTAAAAAATAAAAATCTGACTGATTTGAGTATCAGTGAATAAGGGAACTAGAACTTTATAACAGTTTTTGGTATATTTGAAGACAAGGTTTACAGAATAATTGCCTTTTTACTTTCATTTATGTAGCTGAGTATCCAATACTTGTTCATTTTATTCAAAATTGCCCTATACAACAGGCTTTGTTTTTTTGTTGTGCTTTTTACTTTTCAGATGGTCAGAAAATTGAATGGTAGAATTGATGGCAAGGTCACATATTTTACAGTAAAAGTCTCCACTTGGAGTCCTGTTTATAGAATAATCTTGGTCTGAACTATGTTCTGATTTCATCACACTATTCAATATAGAATCCTTAGGTTTCTCAATAGCATCAGAAATGATGGTTACCAACTTGGAGTTTTTCACATTTTTTATATGTTTCTTGCCAGCAAGATGGGCTTTGTATTGGTTATCATCTGTAGCCTGAGTATCACAAATATCACAATACCATTTCTGCACTGTTTTCTTAACAATGGTAAGTTTTGGGGTTTCAATATCACTGCATTTTCTAAAAGATTCTCCTATTCCAAATCTTCCAGAGTTATCCTCTACGATACCCATACCAGGTACAGGTTCTATGGGTGTGTAACCTTTCAATACTTTGCTTCGATGCTTCTTTCCTAAGTAATGGGACTGAGCTGCTATAGGTCCAGCAAACACAACATTACAAATTCTACAGTTTGTTGCTTCATCTCGAGTCAGAGTTAGAGATGTAGAGGTAGGAACCTGGTCAGATTTTTTCTCATCAATTTGTTTGCTAGCTGAGTTGAGTGTTATAAATAGGCAGTTGTGTAATTATTTGTTTTAATTTAATATCAGCTTGAGAATGGGGTAACACCCGATATACGCGTATCGATAAAATATATGAAATCTGTAAAACTTAAAGTCAAGAGTTTTTTTTATTTTTTAATAGTTTAAAGTTTTACCAAGTGTAATTTTGGTCTTATTATGATATATTCTAGTTAAAAAATTATGGTAGAAAATTGTTGTACTAGGTAAACCTAAATATCTCTCTTATGGCCGGGGCCACAAGTAAGCGTATTTGGATTAACCTCGGATTATGCAATCTGATTGGTTGATTTCAAAAAATTCTAAAAGTTTCAGCCAATCAGATTGTTTAGAATGAGTTTTAACCCACTTTGTGGCCCCCAGCCCTAAAAGACAGTTCTCTCACGGTTGATGTACTCGCTTCCCATTCCAGAGTCCTGCGAAGAGCGAAACAATGCAAACAGTTTGCCGGAGAGGAAACGCTAACCTCGGATTAAGCAATCTGATTGGTTGATTTCAAAAAATTCCAAAAGTTTCAGCCAATCAGATTGTTTAAAACGAGTTTTAACTCACTTTGTGGCCCCCAGCCCTAAAAGACACGGAGTTCTCTCACAGTTGATGTACTCGCTTCCCATTCCAGAGTCCTGCGAAGAGCGAAACAATGCAAACAGTTTGCCGGAGAGGAAACGCAAGGCGCGACATTCGGTCGAACCAGTGGCCTCCGACTTGCCACTCGACAACGCCGTGCTGCAGGAAATACTGGATGAGCTCATGCATGACCCGAACGCTTGGCCTTTCCTGAGACCTGTCAGTAAAAATGACGTAAGTATTTGGTCGAAAACCTTTTAGAAAGTTTGTCAGGTCGGAAAAAAATAGCACATTAGAATACGGTAGAAAATTGTTTTCTTTCCTCTTATAGGGACAGAGCTTGTAAAAGAAGGAAATTTTTACTTTGTATTTACGCAATAGAATGTTTATTAGCTTACACTCAAGAACTCTTTGATTGATTTACAACAGTTTTTAAAAACAGTTAGGCGAGCCTGGTTAGCTTGGTTGGTACAGGGTCTTGTAAGCGCTAGGCCGCGGATCCTGAAGGGATAATGTTTGTTCTTGGAACGGCTGGCCTTTTCCTATCCTGTCCTCCTTCTCTCTTCGATTTCGAGACGATAAGACCTTAGCAGTTACAGCTCCCTCTATCAAACCTCTTCAAAAAAAAAAAAATTTAGACCCATATACCCTTTGTTTCTCATCTGCTATCTTGGACTGTATTTCAGGTCCCCGATTATCACCGCATCATAGGAAAACCGTCACCGTCCCCGCCAATCTACAGGGTCTCAAAGTGGCCCTCCTTCAGTTGGAACAAAGTGTGACGGCCAAATTCTTCAGTCGACCCCTAGGCGCGGGCAAACCAACGCGCAAGGTGTCGAATAAAGTATCGAACCTGACCCAGCATTGGGAGGCGAGTTTGAAGCGATGTACGAGCCTGTCCCAAGTGTTTATACATTTGGGTGCTCTGGGTAAGCATGACTGAAAGTTTTTTTTTTTATCAGTATTTATTTTATTTATTTTCATTGAGTGAAAAAAATTTGGAAGCTGCCTGGAAGTGACTGACAAAAAACGCCGACCTTAAGTAGAAAAAGACTAGGAAGAAGATTTTTTTTTTTTTTAGAGAGAGAGACAACTGTAATACGTGTAACTACACTCAAACTGAAGGAAGGTTAAGTTGAATGTCTTATTGTCCCGAAATCGAAGAAAAGGAAGACAGGATAGGAGAAACCTTGACTAAACCTTCGGTTTTTACTGTTTCCAGAAAAAAGTATACTGTGGTCAAAATCCCTACTGAAAACCAACTGCAAGGTTTGCAAAACCCGGGCAGATCCGGAACAAATGCTCCTGTGTGGAGACAGGATAGGAGAAACCTTGACTAAACCTTCGGTTTTACTGTTTCCAGAGAAAAGTATACTGTGGTCAAAATCCCTACTGAAAACCAACTGCAAGGTTTGCAAAACCCGGGCAGATCCGGAACAAATGCTCCTGTGTGATAGCTGTGACAAGGGTTTCCATACGTATTGTCTCACTCCTAAACTAAAGGTAAAACCTTCTTTCCTTGTTGAATTTGTAGAAATTGTTAGGTACCTAAAAAAATAATTTTAATTGTGTTAAGTATGAATGCTTGTCACATAGGTACTTCGTTTTAACAGACACCTAGTTAAATTTTATGTATAAAATTGACTTGGACTTGTGCTATCAAACTCCCAATCCGAAATACACTGCGCTTTGGCAAAAAATATAACTCTTGTAATTTGTTTGAATCTTGTTTCGCGCAGAAATAAAGGTTGGTTTTGTAATATTCTATTTTGCAGAAGATACCCGAAGGTGATTGGCATTGTCCCACATGTAAACCCATCGAGAAACCAGCCAAAGTCAAGAAACCAACCAGAACTAGTGAACCTTTCGAGGAAGAAAAGAAAACGTAAGTCTTCCTATAAGACTTCTTTCCTTGTTGAATTTGAAGAAATTGTTAGGTAAAGAAGGAATTTTCATTGTGTTAAGTATGAATGCTTGTCACATACTTCGTTTTAATTAACAGACACCTAGTTAAATTTTATGTATAAAATTGACTTGGACTTGTGCTATCAAACTCCCAATCCGAAATACACTACGCTTTGGCAAGAAATTGTTAGGTAAAAAGGGAATTTTAATTGTGTTAAGTAAGAATGCTTGTCACATAGGTACTTCGTTTTAACAGACACCTAGTTAAATTTTATGTATGAAATTGACTTGGACTTGTGCTATCAAACTCCCAATCCGAAATACACTACGCTTTGGCAAAAATTATAACTATTGTAATTTGTTTGAATCTTGTTTCGCGCAGAAATAAAGGTTTTGTAATATTCTATTTTGCAGAAAATACCCGAAGGTGATTGGCATTGTCCCACATGTAAACCCATCGAGAAACCAGCCAAAGTCAAGAAACCAACCAGAACTAGTGAACCTTTCGAGGAAGAAAAGAAAACGTAAGTCTTCCTATAAGTAGATCCGTATAAGCTCAACCCATCCTTTTGGGCAGCTGCCCCTACACCTAAGCCTTGCAGTGGGCGTTTTGTGTAATGTGTATAAATAAGTACCTAGTAACTTCCTATAAGTAACTACTACGATACGAATTCTGTGGTCAAATTCTCAAACAACATTGAGAATAAAATTCCATAGGGGCAGTTGCCCCTACACCTAAGCCTTGGAGTGGGCGTTTTGTGTATAAGTAAGTACCTAGTAACTTCCTATAAGTAACTACTACGATACGAATTCTGTGGTCAAATTCTCAAACAACATTGAGAATAAAATTCCATATGGGCAGTTGCCCCTACACCTAAGCCTCGGAGTGGGCTTTTTGTGTAGAAGTAGTAACTTCCTATGAGTAACTACTACGATACGAATTCTGTGGTCAAATTCTCAAACAACATTGAGAATAAAATTCCATACCTCGACTGGGATCGAACCCACGCTCTTCTGTTTACCAGCCGAGAGTGTCTTGACCACTACACCACCGAAGTAGATATAGGATATTTTTGAAAAATCCTGCAATGCGATAAAATGAGTACGTAGTTTTTAACAACATAATGGTCTAAGAAGTTTCGTAGAAGCTTAACCCATCCTTTAGGGCTGTTTACACCTAAGCCTCGGAGTGGGTTTTTTGTGTACGGAGTTTAGCTATCTTCTCTTGTTCTCAGAAAGAAATTACATTAATTGAATGGCCAAGAGGCAGAACGGACTAAGTCCAAAAAAAACCGTTTTGAGACAAATGGAGTTAAAGTTTAGGACTAGCCTAAGTTTGAATAGAGATAGCCATTTTGTTTTCACTCTCATTTCAACACTAAAGGGAAGTTAGCAACCAATTAAAAAGTAAAAATAAGATCTCTACCCATTCAATTATCTTTCACCCCCGCGGTATCAGTTATAGGACTGGTGTAATTATTATTCCACGATAATTATTATTGGGCCGATTACGTCTCAGATGTTGTCGTTACAAGATACTCTTGAAAAGTTGAAACCAGAGTGCTCTTGATTTTAAATGTCACAGCTGACGTGTAGGTAATAATATATACTCGTATGTGAGGCTGTTAGTAATGGTGTCGTTTTAATAGACCTGCCATCCAAAGGTCGTAAGTGTGGTTTAGGATGATAGGTTTTAATGACAAGTCAAAGGTCTCGACCTGATTGAGAGGCTGACGAAAAACGTCGACCCCGTCTGTACACGAGTAAGGCGAAGAAAAAGATGAAGAAGAATGGACAGGTCAAAGGTCATGGTAGCCAGTCTAGTTAGCTTAATTGGTAGCGCGTCTGCCTTGTAACCGCTAGGTCGCGGGTTCGATTCCTGCCCGGGGCAGGTTTTATCCTAAACGCAACGGTACACGTGATTCTACACGTTTTTCAATTAAGCAGACAAAATTAACATTTTCATGTCGTTCGTTTACGTTTAAGATCATTTTCATGTCGTTCGTTTCTGGAGAAAAATGTCATGTTCAAAGAGTAGTGACTAATCTTTGTTTATTAATTTAACCTCGACTTTTAGACCCACCATAAAACTCAATACTTTTCTTAGTTGCTCGATATTTAAGTTAACGATAACTTGAACATATTATTTGTATATTTTAGTTTATCTTTGTACATTTCCAATTTTTTTTTTTTTTTTTTTTTTTTTTTTTTTTTTTTTTTTTTTTTTTGGTGATCTGGTAATCGCATGCTGCCGCTTTCCCGGCCCCTCTCAGGCTGAGTGAGGTTAATGTTAGCATACCTATACTCATAGAGCTCTTAGCTTCACACTCGTCCTGTAGGTATATATGCATGGGCGGACTTATGAACAAAGCTGCACGAACTAAACCTCATAACTTACATTGAAAAACTTGTCAACGTATCATTGGCCATTGAAATGTAAATTCTCCAAATTATTATAATTAAAAACACCGAACGGCAAAAAAGAGCTCAATATCTCAACAGAGAGGAGGAGAAGGAGGTGTTTTTGGTTCTGGTTGAGTGACCACCAAGAACCCAAATGAAGGTGGTTTCCTTTCACCACGACATTGGTACCACCACCAGATCGAGACCAAATTCTTCGGTCAATAATGAAGAATGAGTTTTTGATCTGTGGGCGCTATTATTATTTTCATGATAACAGTTTACACATTTCAATTTGTAAGTTTGGACGTGCGCTCCCAATGAAGGACCGTAACTGTCCAGGTCCTGGTAGTCCCAGATTCAATCGTGGTCGGCAACTCGGTCGTTGGAAATCTGGTCTAATGTAAGATGTAAGTGCATGGTTATCCTACACAAAAGGCCCACTCCGAGGCTTAGGTGTGGGGATGAACAGCCCTAAAGGTCCGGTTGAGCCTATTTAACTTACACGAAAAACCGCAATCGTACTGCAGTTGTATTTTTCTTTCGGTATTTCCTCTTTTCTGAAGCTTGTTTCCCGTCTTTTGGTGTGATAGCGCCTACTTTTCTTATTCACAAGGTTTAAGAACCGTAATTTATCGATGGCAAAATATTGTACTTTCACAGTTCTTGTTGACTGTTTCAATTCGTATACCTCCTTCTTGTTTATCCTAGGTGTTAAGTACTTAAGTTACGTTTGGATCATTTTTCAAACCACTTTGTACGTTTCATGTTGTAAATATATTTCTTCATTTGGAGAACATTTCTTGTGTAATTTATTTTTCGTTGTTTGGGAACTCTGCTAGCTGTTTTATTTTAATTAAGGACCAATATTACTTTTAATTAAGGACCAATATTATTCAATACAACCCTGGTAAAAGTGTCTTATTAGATCTATTGTTTGAGTATTAAAATTAAAAAATAAAAATCTGACTGATTTGAGTATGTTTTGCCTGTGTAGTAACAAGTCTATTGATTTGACAGTACCTAAACGATGTCAGATGAAACACCTAATATTGAATGTATTGGAGTTAATACCTTCATAATATTCTATTTTCTTGAATCTCATTTGTCCATTAATACTTAAACCAAAACTTGGGTCTTGACAGCCGGATCTGAATTGCTATGTGCCCTAAAGGTGTGTCCACAGATAGTCGATGGCCGTCTATCGATGTGGATCGACGCTCGGTCGACTGTGTGTGAAGTGAACACACCTTAATACCATTGGAGCTCCCATAACTACTTTTATTATACTGACGACTTTTTTCTCAAAAACTTCCGATGGGTAGTGATGCTCAACGGGACGACTAGATTTGGGTCATTTTTACTCTCTTTCCTCCCTCTCTTACCTTCTCTGTACCTTTCTGTTTTTGCATGTCATGAAGTCTTAATTTTGGCGGCAGAAAAGATAAACAAATACAAAAAATTGAGAGAGAAAAAGTAGATCACTGGAAAAATATGATTCACTTAGCTCATTTAGGGTTTTGGTCTTCGGTTGTACACTTTTAAACTTTTTTAAACCTTCTATTTTTAAGTTTTTAGATCCTGGCTAAAACTGTGTATATCACAGTTAGATGGTGAAACCCAATATGTCATGAAGTCTTAATTTTGGCGGCAGAAAAGAAATACAAAAAATTGAGAGAGAAAAAGTAGATCACTGGAAAAATGTGATTCACTTAGCTCATTTAGGGTTTTGGTCTTTGGTTGTACACTTTTAAACTTTTTTAAACCTTCTATTTTTAAGTTTTTAGATCCTGGCTAAAACTGTGTATATCACAGTTAGATGGTGAAATGACCGTTTGTCACCTAGAAGACCCGCGTTTGATATCACGTATAGGTAAAAGAATACCTAGAGATTGTAGTAAATTAAATTTTATTAGTGTAAATACATTATAATAAAGTCAGTGTTATTAGGTACCTACTTATTTTGGTACTTTCGTACCGAGTACGTATCTACAATTCTACACGTGTCTTGACCACTACACCACCGAAGTAGATATAGGATATTTTTGAAAAATCCTGCAATGCGATAAAATGAGTACGTAGTTTTTAACAACATAATGTTCTAAGAAGTTTCGTGTTAGCTTAACCCATCCTTTAGGGCTGTTTACACGTAAGCCTCGGAGTGGTGTTTTTTTGTACGGAGTTCAGCTATCTTCTCTTGTTCTCAGAAAGAAATTACATTAATTGAATGGCTAAGAGGCAGAACGGACTAAGTCCAAAAAAACCGTTTTGAGATAAATGGAGTTGAAGTTTAGGACTAGCCCAAGTTTGAATACTCTCATTTCAACACTAAAGGGAAGTTAGCAACCAATTAAAAAGTAAAAATAAGATCTCTACCCATTCAATTATCTTTCACCCCCGCTTTCCTTTCATAGGGTGTTCGGAAAATGCAAGGTGTGTCTGGACAAGGTGCCCCTCATTTCGTGTGACTCCTGTAGTAATGGCTATCACATGGCCTGTCTAGAGCCGCCACTGAGGAAAATACCGCGCGGCAAATGGACGTGCCAAGCGTGCAGACGACTCTCCGCTGTCATGAGACGAGGTAGGTGCTCTCTATTGCCTGTGCGGTAACAAGTCCACTGATATATCGATATCGTTGCTCTTTTGCCTGTGTAGTAACAAGTCTATTGATTTGACAATACCTGAACGATGTCAGATGAAACACCTAATATTGAATGTATTGGAGGTAATACCTTCATAATATTCTATTTTCTTGAATCTCATTTGTCCATTAATACTTAAACCAAAACTTGGGTCTTGACCTCTTGACAGCCGGATCTGAATTGCTATGTGCCCTAAAGGTGTGTTCACAGATAGTCGACGGCCGTCTATCGATGTGGATCGACGCTCGGTCGACTGTGTGTGAACACACCTTAATACCATTGGAGCTTTATGTTACCGAGCTCCCATAGCTACTTTTATTATACTGACGACTTTTTTCTCAAAAACTTCCGATGGATAGTGATGCTCAACGGGACGACTAGATTTGGGTCATTTTTACTCTCTTTCCTCCCTCTCTTACCTTCTCTGTACCTTTCTGTTTTTGCTGCTCCCTCGCCTAGATGGTGAAGAGGAAGAAGTGGAAGTGTTGCGTGCTAGTCTAAAAACTTCCGATGGGTAGTGATGCTCAACGGGACGACTAGATTTGGGTCATTTTTACTCTCTTACCTTCTCTGTACCTTTCTGTTTTTGCTGCTCCCTCGCCTAGATGGTGAAGAGGAAGAAGTGGAAGTGTTGCGTGCTAGTCATCGGCGTTGCGCCAAGGCGGCATCGTCCAAGATATCGCACATAGCTCAGCAAATCCTCTCCAATCATTCCGATGATGGTAGGCAATCCAAATATTGCTCGTTTCACAAGTTCACATGTCTTTTCTCGCCTTGAGCCAGCCACTCACTATTCGGTAGACCTGATAGGTGCGGCTGAAAAGGTCCGTCTGTGAGGTCTACCTGATACCTGATGAGCACACACACTATCAGGTAGACCTTACAAGTACGCCTGAAAAGGTCCGTCTGTCAAGTCTTCCTGATACCTGATGAGTACACGCCCTATCAGGTAGACCTGACAGGCGGACCTGATCAGGTCTACCTGATAGTGAGAAAGCTGGCCTCAATGACGAGGGATAACCTTTGCCACTTTGTAAAATCTTAATGGGTGTTTGTCTTTTGGGGTTGCTTTTATCTACTAAAATCTGATAAATCCTAGTTTTCTCTCCCTAACTTACTTTTACCACACTAATTAACCAAGGCTGGCCACTCACAATAAGGTACGCCTGAACAGGTCTACCTTTTAGTGAGTGGCCGGCATAATAGATAGGTACTTGTTCCCTTGCAAATAGGTACACTGTTTCTATGATTGATTGGCTATATGAATTATTTTTATGGTAATAGTTTGCAAATTTTAAACACTGTACAGTTGGTTTTGTCTTCTTTCTTCTAATGTCCTTCCCCTTACTTAACGGTACACCCTAAGCTTCTTGACATAATATCAAACAACAATAATAGACTCTAATTTGATGCCTAGACTGCGGGGGTAAAGAGACTTTTCAGTCCTGTCCTACTGCAGTCATACTGTCAATAGAGAGTAAAATTGAATGAATTTGGTCCTTCTTTCCTCTAATGTTGTCTTTCCCCTTACCTACACCGGTACACCCTAAGCTTCTTGACATAAAATCAACACAAAATAATAGACTCTAATTTGATGCCTAGACTGCGGGGGGTAAAGAGCTTTTTCAGTCCTGTCCTACTGCAGTCATACTGTCTATAGAGAATAAAATTTAATGTTTTTAACCTAATTAACAAGGCCCCTTGGGAACAAGTTTTTTTTTTTTTTTTTTTTTTTTTTCTCATCTTAAAAAAATCCCCCTGTATTTTCCCCCTTCTTGTGACATTGTTTTCTAGTTTAGCGTAAGTTATAATAATATAGGTATTGTAAATTATTTGTTTTAATTAAATTATCATCTTGAGAATGGGTAAACACCCGAAATACGGGTATCGATAGAATCTAGGAAATCTGTAAAAACTTAAAGTCCAAGAAGTTTTTTTTTTTTTTTTTTTTTAAATAGTTTTAAAGTTTACCAAGTGTTAATTTGGCCTTAATTATGATATATTTCCTAGTTAAAAAAACTGGTGGTAGAAAAAATTGTTGTACAGGTTAAACCTAAATATCTACTCTTTATGGCCGGGCCACAGTAAGCCGTATTTGGATAACCTCCGGAATATGTCCCGGGGCCACAAGTAAAGCGTATTTGGGTAACCTCGGGATTAAGCCCAAATCTGATTGGTTTGATTTCCAAAAAAATTCCAAAAGTTTCAAGCCAATCAGATTGTTTAAACGAGTTTTACCTCACTTTGTGGCCCCAGCCTACAAAAGGACAATCGGAGTTCCGTCACAGTTTAATTATCGCTTCCATTCCAAGTCCTGGCTGAAGAGCCGAAACAATGCAAACATTTGCCGGAGAGGAAACGGCAAGTTCCGCGACATTTTCGGTCGAACCAGTGAGTGGCTCGACTTGCCACTCGACAACGCCGGCTGCAGGAAATATCTGATGAGCCTCATGCAATGACCCGACCGCCTTTG